>NW_024070211.1:18039405-18128493 GCF_014754425.2 Oryx dammah
TTTTTTTTTTTAAGTGGGGGAAAAAAGAAGTGTCTTCTTCCAGACATTCTTGTTTTGTATTTAAATAACATTTCTAAATTTCAGAGCAAGTTGGAGGCACAAAGTTGAGTGGAAGGCAGAGCTTCTGTCTTGCAAGGGCAGTGACTTGTTGAGGGCACATGGAGGTGCCCTTGTTGACTCCTGCTCCAGGGAGGTGCTGAGGGCAAGGAGATGGCCAGGATGCTCCTGTCATCATCAGATGTGGTCACTGGGGGTAGGTGAAGGTGAAAGTTACTCAGTCGTGTCTGACTCTTTGCGACCCCATGGACTATACAGTCCATTGAGTTCTCCAGGCCAGAACACTGGAGTGAGCAGCCTTTCCCTTCTCCAAGGATCTCCCCAACCCAGGGATCAAACCCAGGTCTCCCGCATTGCAGGAGAATTCCTTACCAGCTGAACCACCAGGGAAGCCCCATGGGGGGTAAACCCTGGTCATAAATTAGCTAGTCTTTTCTGGGCAACCCAATGGCTTTTAATAGTTGGTTTTCTCCTGAAGATATGAAAGGAAGGTGCCGTCAATAAAAAATGTTTGTTCTGTTATATATTAGCTTGCAATCTGTGTGCCATAAGTAAAGGAGACTATTTTTTTTTTATGATTACTTACTCTTTTTTATTGTTTTGAAGTATAGTTGGTTTACAATATTAATCTCTGTTGTACAACTGGTAATTCAAAATTTCTATAGATTATATTACATTAAAAGTTATAAAATATTAGCTATATTCTGATATTATTTTTTAATGAATGAATGAATAAAACCTATAAATTATTGATGCTAAGGGAATAAAAACTATTTTATTGAAGTGTACATTGATTTACAACATTGTGTTAGTTTCAGATGTACAGCAAAGTGACTCTGAGTCCATCCATGTTGCTGCAAATGGCATCATTTCATTCTTTTTTTATGGATGAGTAATATTCCATTGCATATATATACACCACATCTTCTTTATCCATTTGTCTCTCAATGGACACTTAAGTTGCTTGCATGTAAATAATGCTGCTATGAACATTGGAGCACATGTATATTTTCAAATTTAAATTTATTTATTTTAATTGGAGGCTAATTATTATACTATATTGTATTGGTTTTGCCATACATCGACATGAATCTGCCATGGGTGTACACGTGTCCCCCATCCTGAACCCCCCTCCCTCCTCCCTCCCTGTACCATCCCTCTGGGTCATCCCAGTGCACCAGCCCCAAGCATCCTGAATCATGCATCGAACCTGGACTGGCGATTCGTTTCATATATAATATTATACATGTTTCAATGCCATTCTCCCAAATCATCCCACCCTCTCCCTCTCCCACAGAGTCCAAAAGACTGTTCTATACATCTGTGTCTCTTTTGCTGTCTTGCAATCAGGGTTATTGTTACCATGTTTCTAAATTCCATGTATATGTGTTAGTATACTGTATTGGTGTTTTTCTTTCTGGCTTACTTCACTCTGTATAATCGGCTCCAGTTTCATCCATCTCATTAGAACTGATTCAAATGTATTCTTTTTAATGGCTGAGTAATACTCCATTGTGTATATGTACCACAGCTTTCTTATCCATTCATCTGCTGATGGACATCTAGGTTGCTTCCATGTCCTGGCTGCTATCCAAAAGTCTACAAGCAATAAATGCTGGAGAGGGTGTGGAGTAAAGAGAATCCTCTTACATTGTTGGTGGGAATGCAAACTAGTACAGCCACTATGGAGAACAGTGTGGAGATTCCTTAAAAAACTGGAAATAGAACTGCCTTATGACCCAGCAATCCCACTGCTGGATATACACACTGAGGAAACCAGAATTGAAAGAGACACGTGTACCCCAATGTTCATCGCAGCACTGTTTATAATAGCTATAAAGGAGACTATTTTAAATATCTGGTCAGGAAAGTTTATTTTCTGTGAGTCTGTAAGACTTCTAGGGCCCACTGGTATAAATGGTGTTGACAATGAATAAATTCTGTTGAAGTTCAGTATGTTTTTTGAGTGGTCACCTGTTAAAACAAGGTGTACAAACCTTACCCAAATAAGCACTGGGAAATTATTAGATTGTGTTTAATAGAAAATTAATAGATTGTGCTTACAAATAAGATGGCTTAAAACAGGCACAACTTCTGTAGTCCGTAACTTCAGACATTTTCTACAAGTGATAATAATTTTATAATGTCATGTTTGATAATTTTTGGTCACTTTCTCTAAAAATGCCCAGGTCTATCAAGATGCAATAACGGTAATTGTTGCTATGAGGATAGATATATCAGAGGTCAGGACACCCTTAGGTATGGCCCTAGAGACCATTCAGAGGCCATCTGGCTGCATTCCTGGGTGCTGTCCCAGAGTGTCCAACTCAGAGTTTTCAAACATTAACTTCTTTTTCTCAGTTTTGCTGTGACACAGGAAAATGAGTTAACACTGGGTCATTGCACCGACATTTGGCTATGTTTGCTCTAGTACAAGTCTTCTTATCTAGGAAGACTTTCAGTTTGGGAGGAAAGGAAGCTCTCTGTCTCTGCTACACTAGACTCCGTGTATTGCCTGAGGGTCCTTTAAAAGCTGACATTCAATCCCATGCCCTGGAGTTGCTAACTTGACTAACTCAGGTGGAGGCAACCATTTCGAAAGCTCTGCTTAGTATTTCTGCCCAGTGAAGCCTCAGTGTGGTGACCACACGGCAGTTGAGTCACCTTAGTAAGTCCTCCTCAGTAAAATGTAAAGAAAGTCTTTGAAAGGCTAACTGTAATGTGTAAAGGGTCTTGTACTTTATTTTTTCATTAAAAAATTTTTTGGGGGGCCATGTTTGGGCATTTGGGATCTTAGCTTCCCAACCAGGAATTGAACTTATTACCCCTGCATTAGGAGCACAGAGTCTTAACCACTGGACCACCAGGGAAGTCCCAAGAGTCTTATACTTTAAATGAACTTAAGCATAACTATCTATGGTACATCTCAGGTGTTACCTACAACGTCTTCCTTACTAAAATATTGGAAAGCTGTCAGCTTCAGCTAGGATGACAGTCATGACCTAACATTTACCGAGCCCTGACTATCACATATTACTCATTTAAGTATTGATCAGCACTATGAGCAGGGTTCTATTACTATCACATGAATTTTACAGCTTAGAAAATGAAGGCCCAGTGGCCCAGTGAGTGGTTGGCGAAACTAGGACTAGGAAATCTAGAGTTTGGTTGGAGTCAGAGTCTCCAGTCCCCCAAACATCCTGCAAAACCATGCTGAACAATTTTCCATTTCTTGTTCTCCCTTTTCTCACTGAGAGCAATGCAGAGTAAGGGGAAGGTTGAGGAGAGAGGAAGGAGCAGGATGTAGAATTGCTGGTGTCTCCAAAAGGCTGTTAAGATTATTTGAAAATAAGTTAGAGGAATTGTGCAGAATGGGAACTGGATGAGTCAGTGCCAGGCCCCGAGACGGGGGAAGCAGCTAGTCTAAGGGCAGAATCTCTTTCATGTCCTGGGTTCTGGCTCCCACCTACTGTTAGAACCAGGCTCCCTCTGGCTGTCGAGGCGAAGATCAAGAGCTCTCTGCCTGCATCTGGATGCTGCCTGGCGAGGTGGTTCACAGTCAGGGCCTCTTGGGTGAGTGTCGTGGGTCCCCTCTCTGGAGCTGACAGGTTCAGAACTAATTAGCTCCAGGATCATGCTGAACTACAGAGCAGAGCTCCTGGGGCCCCTGCCACCTTGTTCTCCTAAATCAGAGCACCTCTTTTTTTTTTTTCCTGTCTTATATTTTTGGGTTCCGAATAAGATATCTTTTGGACCAAAGTTTCAGGCGTCCAAAATCTGTCAAAATATGCTTTTCTGTCAGACTTGAATTGTTACTGTGGTGCTCTCAGTTATTTGGGTATCTATTTCTATGTGACGAATTGCTGCAAAATTTATTTGCTGCAAAATTTTATTTTGCTTAGAGTTTTGTGGGCTGGGAATTTGGGAAGGGCTCTGCTGAGGGATTTGTCTCAGATCTGAGAGGTGTCACCTGGAGTCCCTGTGGCTGAGGAATCTGCTGCTGAGACGGCTTCTTTCCCCATAAGTCTGGTGCCTCACTGCTCTCAGTTTCTTTCTTCTTAACTCTCCATCTCCAGTCTTAGGGTTTTGTGCTTTACGGTGTCTCCATGTGGTCAATACTTTGACCACCTGATGTGAAGAGCCGGCTCACTGAAAAAGACCCTGATTCTGGGAAAGACTGAGGGCAGGAGGAGAAGGGATGATAGAGGATGAGATGGCTGGATGGCATCACCAACTCAATGGACATGAATCTGAGCTCCGGGAGATGGTGAAGGACAGGGAAGCCTAGCGTGCTGCAGTTCATGGGGCTGCAAAGAGTCTGTCACGACTGAATGACTGAACAACAGTATGTGGTTTAGGCTTCTTATGGTATGGTGGTTTCTGGGTAGCCTCCCTTTGAACATGGTGGTTACCTCCCAAGAGGCAGGAAACAGTAGCTACCTGGCCAAGTAAGAGCCTTCCGGAACTGGTGTAATATTACTTCCACCTTGCTCTGTGGACAGGAGCAGCCATGGAATCTCCCACATTCAAGAACATAGAGAAACTCCATTTCTGTTTTGTAAATAAGTTCATTGTAGTATCTTTTTTTAGATTCCACATGTATGTGCTGTCATACGATATTTGTCCTTCTCTGTCTGACTTAGTTCACTCAGTATGACATTCTCTATCTCTGTGTTGCAAATGGCATTATTTCATTCCTTCTTAAGGCTGAGGAATCCCCGTTGTGTATATACACTACATCCTCTCTGTCCATCCTTCTGTCAGTGCTCATTAGGTTGTTTCCATGTTCTGGCTTTTGTAAACAGTGCTGCAATGAACACTGAAGTGTGTGTGTCTTTTCGAAATAGAGTCACCGATGTAGAAAACAATTTCATGGTTACCAAGGGGAAGGGAGGGAGGGATAAATTAGGAGATTGAGATTGACATATACACACTACAGTATATAAAATATATAACTAATAAAGACCTACTGTGGGCTTCCTTAGTAGCTCAGCTGGTAAAGAATCCGCCTGCAATGCAGGAGACCCAAGTTTGATTCCTGCTTCAGGAAGTTCCCCTGGAGAAGGGACGGGCTACCCACTCTAGTATTCTTGAGCTTACGTGGTGGCTAAGATGATAAAGAATCTGCTTGCAATGCAGGAGACCTGGATTCAATTCCTGGGTTGGGAAGATCCTCTGGAGGAGGGCATGGCAACTCACTCCAGTATTCTGGCCTGGAGAATCCCCATGGACAGAGGAGCCTGGTAGACTGTAGTCCGTGGGGTCGCAAACAGTCGGACAGGACTGAGTGACTAAGCATAGCACAGCAAAGGCCTACTGTATAGCACAGGGAACTCTATTCATTACTCTGTAATGAGCTTATATGGGAAAAGAATCTAAAAAAGGGTAGGCATATATATATATGGGCTTCTCTGATAGCTCATATGGTAAAGAATCTGCCTGCAATGCAGGAGACCTGGGTTCATTCCCTGAGTTGGGAAGATCCCCTGGAGAAGGGGAAAGGCTACCCACTCCAGTATTCTGGTCTGGAGAATTCCATGGACTGTATAGTCCATGGGTTGCAAAGACTCGGACACGACTGACAGACCTCCACTTCACTTCACTTCGTGTGTATATGTATAGCTGATTCACTGCGCTGTACACCTGAAGCTACTACAACGTTGTAAATCAACTATACCCTGATAACATTTTTTTTAAAGAAAGAATGTAGACAAAGACTCCAGCTCCTGGTGGGAAGGAGGAGAGGTCACATTGCAGAAGAGGATGCTGGCTGCGAGTCCTTGTTGCGCCATCTTGGAAAATCCAGTCTGTCTTATCTCACCACCACCATGTGCAATTTCAGCCTCACCCCTCCCAGATGCTGGAGTTTCTCCCTGCCACCTGCTTCTCTCTATTCCCCTTTGCTCTTCTCTCGCTTCCTTTTCTGTGAGACTCCCTCTCCTTCCCTTGGTACACTGCTCCCAGCTTGCCGCTCACGTCAGTGCATGCATGGCTTCCGGAGTGGTTCTTCTCTTTTTCTTCCCACCACCTGCCTTTCTGTTTGCAGCTTCTTTTCTCCATGTCTTAACTTTTCAGCAAACAAGTGCCATTTATAAGGTGTCACCTGTTCATCAGACCTCTTTCTTCCACAAGGCATTCTAATCAGCCATGGCTTCACTCATGTCATCTTGAGTCTTTCCTTCTGTGGTGTTGTTCATGGTTAATACGTGGTAAATACCTGTTAGTGTGTGCGTACACACACATGTTAAGTTGCTTAAGTCATGTTCAACTCTTTGCGACCCTACATACTGTAGCCCTCCAGGCTCCTCTGTCCCTGGGGATTCTTCAGGCAAGAATACTGGAGTGGGTTGCCATATCCTCCTCCAGGGGATCTTCCTGACCCAGGGATCGAACCCGTGTCTCTTATATTTCCTGCATTGGCAGGTGGGTTCTTTACCACTAGCACCACCTGGGAAGCCCAAATACCTGTTTATTTTCTTTAAATATTTAAAAGTTATTTTCCTCAAGAACTAGATAGAAGCCTAGAAGTTTGAGTACCAAGTGGGTGAGCTTTTATTAACGTCAGGAAAAGCCATCATTAGCCAAAACCTTTATCTCTAAAGTTGTGAAATAAATGAAACGATTGATTTTAGGTGGCCTGTTGTGGTATCTATATCTGTGTATTTGCAATCAGTGTTCTTTAGGCACTTGTGCAGAAAATAATTGAAAGAACCCGTAAGTCACCAGTTTCCTGTCAAACAATGCTTTGGGACCAAACATTGTTTCTGGAGGCTAATTTGAAGGGGCAGATAAGTCCAAGTTGAGGTACCTAAAAGATTTACTCTGCACACAAAAGGACATTCTGGTAAATTCATTGGGACAGTGTGTTTTAGTGAAAAGGAAAAGTGCATTGCCTGTGCTGGGATTTTGGGTGAGTTATTTAAACTCTCATGACCTGGTTTTTAACCTGATTGATAATGGGGTCATCTTGATGATCTCTGTGGTTCCCATCAGCTCTGAAATGCTCTCATATTCTTAAAAGGTGACTTGAGTTGGGTAGGCTTTCTCTTAAAATACACATTTCTACATGATCTCTTCTTTATGAATGTGGAGAAAATATATGTACTGTATTCAAAGACAGTTTCAATACTCAAACTGCTCAGTATTTACTTGGAGTGAAAAGATTAGCTTGAAACAAGTCCAGATTTTATGATGAATCAATTAAAATATCTAATAACAAGTGGCTTTTTGTGGAATATATGGATTTATTGATCTGCCTTCAGTGCTGATATTGTTTCCCAAAAAGGCAAATGTGGGAAAGGAAAATGCTGCCTCTTTTTTAGCTTCAATATGATCCTTCCGTATCATTAGGCTTTTATGATAAAAGTAACATTGATTCTCTGTAATTGCTTGATTCTCACTTACTGCTTTTGGTAACCCGTGTTTGAATTTTTTAAAAGGGCTAGAGCAAAGGCCTTAAATAATGGTTGTATAAGCAAATAGGGGAAGATATTAAAATTGTGCTTTGTCTAGCTCTCCTGTCTATAAAATTTAGAAAACCAGTCTATACATATTTTGCTTAGCTCACAAACTATATATTATCCTCCAATCAATTTTATGAAGTTGAATATAATGGTTTGAATGATGTATTTCTGTATCACTCAATATTTTCCTTTTAGCCCTTGGAGTAAACAGAAACTTCTGGCGCAACTATTGTTGTGAAAATTACTTAGAGCAGGCTCTTCCAGTCTGCCCTACCCGGTGAGCTTTTTATTTCCAACAATGTTGCAACTCTCTTTCCAGTCTAACCTGCTGGAATTCTTTGGGTGGTCTTCAGTGGTGCTTTACGGATTCCCATTTCTAAATCTTACTTGTTTTACACACTGGGGAAATGTTTCTGGCATCTCCATAGGCTCTCCTCTCGATTCAAACTCAGATTCATTTCCACAGTAATTTGTGTTTCCTGCTGATAACATATTTGATTTATAACACGTAAGCTTTCTGAGAAGAGTCTCTGTGTTGGTTCTAGGGTTTAAACCCTACCTATGCAGAAAGTGGACTTTTCCTCTGGCTCTTGAGTCCTTCCTTTCCCTCCATCTCTTCTGCCCTCCAGCCTTTGACAGTGACTGTGGTCTATTCTTTATTTTTTGGGCTCCAAAATCATTGCAGGTGGTAACTACAGCCATGAAATTAAAAGATGCTTGCTCCTTGGAAGAAGAGCTATGACCAACCTAGACAGTATATTAAAGAGCAGAGACATTACTTTGATGACAAAGGTCCATCTAGTCAAAGCTATGGTTTTTCCAGTAGTCATGTATGAATGTGAGAGTTGGACTATAAAGAAAGCTGAGCACCAAAGAATTGATGCTTTTGAACTGTGGTGTTGGAGAAGACTCTTGAGAGTCCCTTGGACTGCAGAGAGATCAAACCAGTCTATCCTAAAGGAAATCAGTCCTGAATATTCATTGGAAGGACTGATGCTGAAGCTGAAGCTCCAATATTTTGGCCACCTGATGCTGACCCTGGTGCTGGGAAAGATTGAAGGCAGGAGGATAAGGGGATGACAGAGAATGAGATGGTTGGGTGGCATCACTGACATGATGGACATGAGTTTGAGTAAGCTTCAGCAGTTGGTGATGGACAGGGAAGCCTGGCATGCTGCAGTCCTTGGGATCGCAAAGAAGCAGACATGACTGAGCGACTGAACTGTGGTCCATTCTGGCTGAGACACTTCTGTTTTATCTGAGCTGTGGAGGAGGCTGGGTTGATAAGGTTTGATGTCCCTGAGGATGGAGGAGGTGGCTATAAGGGAAGAAGTGGGGGAAAGTGTGGGATTAGATGGAGGAAACATGGACCTTTGGGAGGAAGAAGAGCTGATCTCAGCCTACATTCAATTATTCATAGCCCCCTCCCTTACTTCTCCCTCCCAGTCCTTACTGATTCTCCAGGAGAATAAAATAAAAGAGAACTACTTTGGGGAAGCAGATTTTGTTTGGTTTGGTTGCAGTTTCTATTTAGCCTAGGGTTCAGAGGTCTATTTGAAAGAAATGCCCTCATCCTAGAGAATTCTCATATAGGCTTATTTATCCTCAATATAATAAAATGAAATAATAGTGGATGCCTTACTCTTACATAGAAAGACTTTAGGGGATTTGCTTACATATTGGAAATCTGAGGAAAAAATCGACTGAAAAAGGCGTAATAGACTTTGGAGTCCCAGAGTACATTGCGCTAACCTCAGCAGGAATGAAATTAAGGGGCATGATTTGAAATGATAATTTTGTATAGCCTCCAGAAATGTACACAAGTACGAAAGTGTGATGCAGCTCAACTCTGGCTCTGTCAAGATTGCCTGGAAGTGAGGGCTAAATGTCACAGCCTAAAAAATGCAGAGAGAAAGTGATTTTAAGTTATTTCAGTGCTGGTGGAAACTGCTGATTTTTGTGTGCAGCAAACATACCTGATCTTGTTGAAATCAGGACATAATGGCTATATTTAAGATGCAGACTATTTTATGCCTTGTTAATTTGCTAGAGGTGTGAAGAGATTTTTTATTTTTGGTATGAAGAAAAGTTTTGAAAGTCTCTTGAAGCTATTATTATTATTTTTTAATTGAAGTGTATTTGACTTACAATGTTCTGTTTCTGGTGTACAGCAAAGTCATTCAGTTTTACATATATATATATTAGATTCTTTTCTATTATAGTTTATTATAAGATATTGAATATTGTTTCTGTGCTATATAGTTGATCCTTGTTTTTTATCTATTATATATATAGTAGTGTGTGGGCTTCCCTGATAGCTCAGTTGGTAAAGAATCTGCCTGCAATGCAGGAGACCTGGGTTCGATCTCTGGGTTGGGAAGATCCCCTCAAGAATGAAAAGGCTACCCACTCCAGTATTCTGGCCTGGAGAATTTCATGGGCTATATAGTCCATGGGGTCTCAAAGCATCAGACATGACTGAGCAACTTTCACTTCACTTAGTGTGTGTGTATCTTGGAGAAGGCAATGGCAACCCACTCCAATACTCTTGCCTGGAAAATCCCATGGATGGAGGATCCTGGTAGGCTACAGTCCACGGGGTTGTGAAGAGTTGGACAAAACTGAGCGACTTCACTTTCACTTTTCACTTTCATGCATTGGAGAAGGAAATGGCAACCCACTCCAGTGTTCTTGCCTGGAGAATCCCAGGGACGGGGGAGCCTGGAGGGCTGCCGTCTATGGGGTCGCACAGAGTCGGACACGACTGAAGTTACTTAGCAGCAGCGGCAGCAGTGTGTATCTGTTAATTCCAAACTCCTAATTTATTCCCCTCTCTCGTTTCCTTTTTGGTAACTGTGAATTTGTTTTCTGTGTCTGAGTCTATTTCAATTTTGTAGATAAGTTCATTTGTGTCATATTTTAGTTTCCATGAATAAGTGACGTCATGTGGTATTTTGCCCTTCTCTGTCTGACTTACTTCACTTAGTATGAGAATCTCTAGGTCCATCCATGCTGTTGTAAGTGGCATTATTTCCTTCTTTTTATATCCTACAGCCATAACTTAACTTTTTTTTTTTTTAAGGTTTCTTGCTCCAGAAACTCTTTTCTGTTTTTTAGTGCAAAGAGAAAAAACTGTAAGATGCTGTTGAAGAGAGAAACAACTTCTGGATCCCTGTAATATTTTTCTAGGATAGGACACTCTAGTCAAGAAATTCCCTTGTTGTGGAATTTTTATTTTCCATCAGTGAAAGATCAGGGCTGCTACCTAGGATTTAGAGATCTATAAAGAGACTTTTCCCAGGTGGCTCAGTGTTAAAGAATCTGCCTACCAGTGCAGGAGATGCAGATTGGGAAGATCCTCTGGGGAAGGAAATGGCAACCCACTCCAGTATTCTTGCCCGGGAAATCCCATGGACAAGAAGGAGCCTGGCGGATCACAGTCCATCACAAAGAGTCGGACATGGCTGAGCACACCCACCCCCAAGGTCTGTCATGGCTTACACCACTTTTCTGCTTTCTTTCTCTTCCTTAACTTCACTTCTAACTTAAGTCCTTGTTTTCTTTTTGGTTATATTTTTGCCTTCCTTCTCTGCTATGTCTTTTTTTTTTTTGATACACCTCTTTACCAGGTGCTCAGGAAGAATAAACTAGGTGAGTACCAGCTTTCTGCTGTCTTGCCAAGAGTTTTTCTTTCCCCTCTTTTAAAATATTTATTTATTTGGCTGTGTTGGGTCTTTTTTTACTTTTTAAAATTGAAGGATAATTGCTTTACAGAATTTTGTTGCTTTCTGTCAAACCTCAACATGAATCAGCCATAAGTGAGAAACAGACATAGAGAATAGACTTATGGGCATGAGGAGAGGGGAGGAGAGGGCAAGATGCATGGAAAGAGTAACATGGAAACTTACATCTCCAGGAGTTTTTAATGCACTGTCTGAAGAATGTGAAGAAGCTTGGATGGCTGGGGAGTTGGATTTTAATGACTTGTGGTGTTGGAGAAGACTGTTGAGAGTCCCTTGGACTGCAAGGAGATCCAACCAGTCCATTCTGAAGGAGATCAGCCTTGGGGTTTCTTTGGAGGAAATGATGCTGAAGCTGAAACTCCAGTACTTTGGCCACCTCATGCAAAGAGTTGACTCATTGGAAAAGACTCTGATGCTAGGAGGGTTTGGGGGCAGGAGGAGAAGGGGACGACCGAGGATGAGATGGCTGGATGGCATCACTGACTCGATGGATGTGAGTCTGAGTGAACTCCGTGAGTTGGTGATGGACAGGGAGGCCTGGCGTGCTCTGATTCATGGGGTCACAAAGAGTCGGACACGTCTGAGCAACTGGACTGAACTGAACTGAAAGTCTTTTCTAATCTAGAAGCCCTGTGAATCTATGAAGACCTGTCTTAGGTGTTAGGTATTCATATGAAACCTGACTGCCCAGATTAATGGATGGTAACACTCAATACTGGACAATATTGAACATTTTGTTGTTGTTTTAGTCCCTAAATTGTGTCTGACTCATTTGCGACCCCGTACACTGTAGCCTGCCAGGCTCCTCTGTCTGTGGGATTCTCCAGGCAAGAACACTACCTCTAGGCTAGGACACGGGTTGCCATGTCCTCCTCCAGGGGATCTTCCCAATGCCTGGGTTGAACCTGCGTCTCCTGCATGGCAGGCAGATTCTTTACTGCTGAGCCACCAGGGAAGCCCACTGAACATTTAGGATTTGCCTTTTGGCAGCAGAATGTCTGATTCCTAGAGATAAATGCATGAAACTGTGAGGAGCAGGGTGAGAAGGAAGCCTACAGATTTTCCTTTGGCCTGTCAAGGTCCATTTTCAAGTGTTTGTCTTGTCTCCATGGGTAATGGTGAGATGGATGGAAAGAAAACAATCTTTTTTACAGTAAATTAAAAGCAAATTCTACTTTAGAAAAGAATGTGGAGCTAGGCTAGAAAAGGTGAAGGTATATTCTGGGCAAATTCTGCCATCAGTGCAATGGCCAGGTGAATGGGAAGCTCTTAATAGCTGAAGATCGAGGGACCCAGAGTTGGATCCCCACAGAGGACAATGGGAAACCCAGAAGGCCTGGTGTTGGCATTGGGTGGAGGAGGAGACCCGTGGGGACTTAGAGTACCACTATTAGAGATTCTGATGTGGTAATTCGAAGTGGGACTCAGGTACCTGCATCTTAGGTACACATTCCAAGTGATTCCGATCCAAGCAACCCTCTGAACGAGGCCTCGGCAGAGCTTGAGACAGGCCCTGAGTTATATGTGTGTCTAGGCTGCTATCCTCACCCTTGACTGTGCACTGCAAGCAGTTGGGATGCCTTGAATATGCTTCATACCTGAAGGTTCTGGTATGCTGGGCCGAGGGTGGGGCCTGTGTCAGCTCCCAGGGTTGGGGGCGTGGTTGGGGTGGTGAGGGGTGGGCAGGGGGTGGTGGTGGTGATGGAGCTGATGTCAGAGGAGGCTGAGAAGCACTGCTTCTTTGGAGCCAAACCACAGACTGATGAGACGAATATATGATTAACTTGGACTTCATTCAGTTCAGTTAAGTTCAGTTCGGTCACTCAGTCGTGTCCGACTCTCTGCGAGCCCATGAATTGCAGCACGCCAGGCCTCAGTGATCCAAATCCAGATGAAGTTGAAGTTTATATTTGTATAATTTATAAGAAAATGGTATGCTAAGAGTAATAGTGTTTCTAATGTCATAAAGGGATTATAGAGGCCATTTACAAAAATAAATTCAAGCATTCTTGAAAGGCGTTAGCATTCATATGCAATCCATGTGTATGCAGCTGGTTGCAGCACTGTGCTTATTCCAGGTATTTTCAATTTATTGTAAAATGTCAGGATTTCTGTGAACTCCTGTGTTGTTTGCTATTTATGTTATTGTTATATAATTGAAAATTAAGAAAACTGTGTTTCTCAAGCACTCTAAAATGAATATTCCACCCCACCCCACATTTAGATGAGGTTATTCCTATTCCTTTGTGATGGTGTCCACATTGTGAGATTAGTGTAATACTGCTGAGAATTTCAATTTGGATTTGTTTTTGCCAAACTACTAGGAGGAGAACATTGGGTCCTTTTATCAACTAGTTTTCTCTTAATTAGTTTCAGAGGTGAGATATTCACAAACATCAAAAGAGTGAGCCACCAGTATAACAAATAACATCTTGGCATCCCCAGCTTTTATGGTTTTCCCCAATTATTTTTTACTGATAATCAACTAAATCATCAGATACTAATAACAATAAAGCTATTAACTGTATACTAGTCCTTCTTGGTCGCTGTTTCTTAACTGGGCACAAAACTGCAAGTGTGCATTCGAGAGCAGGATTTGCAAAACACTGGTGAGTTACACTGAGTAGAGTCATCCTTGGCTTTGGCAGAGTTTTAGCACTAGTGTGTGAATGTACTTGCTTTACTCTGAGACTAGGCTGGTGAAACTAGGTGGTGGCCAAGAGGGTTTGATGTGACCTTTTTGGTAATAAAGTGTGTGTTAGGTGCTCAGTCATGTCCGACTCTACGACCCCATTGACTGTAGCCTGCCAGGCTCCTCTGTCCGTGGGCTCCTCCAGGCAAGAATACTGGAGTGGGTTTTCATTTCCTTCTCCATTTGATAGTAAAATGTTGCAGTAATTGAAATGAACATAGGATTTTTTCCCCACCGTTAGGTTAAGCTATTACCAAAAAATTGCAAAGATGAATTTCCATGGGGTAAGTGTACTAGAACCCAAGTCAGGTGGAGAAGTGGTTTGGGAGAGTTCCAGCGTTGGGCTCATATAGGGGTGTTGTGTGTATGTGAATGTGTATGTGAGTTGTGTGAGAGTATGTGAGTGTGTGTAAGAGTGTGTATGTGCATGTGAGTGAGTATGAGAGTGTGTGAGTATGTGTGTATGTGTATGTGAGAGTATGTGTGTGTGTGAGACAATGTGTGAACTTGGATGTGTGAGTGTGCATGTGTGTGAGAGTATGTGAATGTGTGTGTAAGAGTGTGTGTGAGTGTGAGTGTGCATGTGTGAGTGTGTGAGAGTATGTGAGTGTGAGAGTGTGTGTGTACATGTGTGTATGAGTGTGTGTTTGAATGTGCATGTGTGTATGTGAGTGTGAGAGTGTGTGTGAGACAGTGTGTGAGCTTGCATGTGTGAGTGTGCATGTGTGTGAGAGTATGTGAATGTGTAAGAATGTCTGTGTGTGAGTGTGCATGTTTGAGTGTGTGAGAGTATGTGAGTGGTGAGAGTATGTGAATGCGTGTGTAAGAGTGTGTGTGAGTGAGTGCATGTGTGTGTGTGTGAGAGAGTGTATGAGTGTGTGTTAGGTTTCCTGCTGGTTTCCTTCAATCTTGCCTTGTCCAGGAGTCATCTTTCCTTATTATGCCTCCACCCCCGACCCTGCATTGTCAGGGTTTCTCTTTCTATCTGTCCCATTGGGGATGGGTGTCTTGAGGGCTCTGGTTCGTTGGAAGGGGGTTGACTCCATGGGGCTGATAAGATGGAGACTGAGTGCACTCGTGGTCACTTCTGGATCGAGGAGCTGGCTGCAGCCCACGGGAGGCCCTTGGCTTGGGGAGGGGTGAGCTGCACGAAGGCTGCACTCCCTGCACTGGGGCAGGATGTCCCCAGGTTCTGGCTAGACCTCTGACATTGGCAACCATCTGTGCTCTCAAACGAAAGCAACTCTGCACCCATCTCCTGCTCTGGCCCACAGAGTCTCTTCATCATCTGCAATAGAGAAAATGAGCAAGACCTGTCAAGCATTTTCTGCCTTCTTCCTTATTGTGACTTAAAAAAAAATTTTCCTTTACTTATTTTTGCTTGTGCTGGGTCTTTGTTTCTTTGTGCCAGCTTTCTCTAGTTACAGTGAGTGGAGGCTGCTCTTTGTTGTGGTGTGAGGGCTTCTCATTGCAGTGGCTTCTCTTGTTGCAGAGAATGGACTGTAGGGAATGCAGTCTTCAGTAGTTGCAACACGTGCTCAGTAGCTGGGCTGCACGGGCTTAGTTACTCCTCAGCATGTGGGATCTTCTCAGACCAGGGATCAAACTCATGCCCCTGCTTTGGCAGGCAACTTCTTAACCACTGGGCCAGTAGGGAATTCCTGTATTATGACTTTCGAAACCCAAATGCCACGATTTAACACTTCCTTTCTGTAGCCCAAGTAGTGGCTCTCCTCTAAGGGTGAGTAGCTCAGGATCTTGAAATACAAGGTGGTTTTGGGAGTAGAGAACCTGTTAATTGGGCTGCCCTGGTGGCTCAGCTGGTAAAGAATCTGCCTGTAATGTGGGAGATCTGGGTTTGATCCCTGGGTTGGAAAGATCTCCTGGAGAAAGGAATGGCAACCTGCTCCAGTATTCTGGCCTGGAGAATTCCATGGACTATACAGTCCATGGGGTTGCAAAGAGTTGGACATGACTAAGTGACTTTCACTTTCACTTTGAATCCACTGGTTAATACTTCAACATTACTCCTCCTCTCCTTTCTGCTGGTGAGAGAGGAGGCAGACTGGATGTGTGGAAATAGCCTTGCAGAGTTGCATGGAGGGAGGATGGGCATTCGGCCACAAGGAGCACTGGTTCTTAACCATTTAGGGACCATAGAGCTTCTCAGGAAGAAAACAAGCCTGGGCTTTAGGGAAGGAGAGACTTCCTTGGAAAGGACTATTGCAGCTGAGAAGGTGAGTGACTGTTTAAGAGGAGGGGTGTGTGTGTGTGTGTGTGTGTGTGCACATGCACGCTCAGTTGTGTCTGACCCTCTGTGACCCCTTGGGGTATAGCCCGCCAGCCTCCTCTGTCCATGGGATTCTCCAGACAAGAATACTGGAGTGGGTTGCCAGTTCCTTCTCCAGGGGATCTTCTGGACTAAGGGATCAAACCCTAGTCTCCTACACCGGCAGGCAGATTCTTTACCACTGTACCACAAGGGGGATTTTGTAATAGGGAGAATGTTGTGACTGTAAGCTTGGCAAACATCTCAAAGGGCAAGCAGAAAGTATTTTATAGGGAGGAGCAAATGGGTCTAGAAAGACTGTAGGTGCAAGGGTAGCCTCCACAGGTAGTGTGACCTGGCAGTTGAACAGCTGTGTGGTTTTTTTTTTTTTTTTTTTGGCTGTATTAATTTGCAGGAGCTGCTGTAATAAAATGCCACAAATCAGATGCTTTAAAACAGCAGAAATTTATTCACTCATAGTTCAGGAGGCTGGAAGTGCCAAATCAAGGTGTTGGCAAGGTGGGTTCCTCCTGGAGGCCCCGAGGGAGAATCTGATCCCTGCCCCTCTCCTGGCTCTCAGAGGTGGCTGGCAGTCCTGGACGTCCCGTGGCTTGTAGATGCATCACTCTGCCTTGACATGATGTTTTCCCTGGGTGTCTATGTATTTCCTCTTCTTACAAGTTTGCTGGTCATATTGGATCAGGGCCCACACTAATTAGAGTGACCTCATTTTCTCTAATTACATCCACGAAGACCTGATTTCCAAATAAGATCACACTCTGAGGAACTGAGGATTTGGATTTCAACAAACAGGGGAACACAGTTCAGCTCATCACTTTGCACCAGGGGCCCTTAAAGAGGTTGTGCTGTACTCTGATGCCACTCGGGCAGATGATGGATCAAAGTTCATAGGTCTGTAGGGAAGAAAGCCTGGCTAGTGTTTGGTTAAATCAGGTTAGCAGATTTTGTCCGGAAGAGTCTATGGGGACAGTTCAGCTAATCGTTTTTGAGACAAGAAATGGGAGTATGGAGAGTCTGTCTGCGTCTTGCCTTGTCGTTGGTATATGTTAGATTTAAGTCATATGTGAAAGATGGTTCTTTGTAGTAAATAGTTTCTACACTGAAGATTGGGCTTTTCTGGTAGCTCAGTGGTGAAAAATCTGCTTGCAGTGCAGGAGACACAAGAGACGCAGGTTCAATTCTTGGGTTGGGAAGATCCCTTAGGGGAGGACATGGCAACCCACTCCAGTTTTCTTGCCAGGAGATTCCCAGGGACAGAGAAGCCTGGTGGGCTACAATCCATGGAATCGCAGAGCTGAACACTACTTAAGGGACTGATCACGCATGCAAACTAAAGGTTAAGGTTTCTCAGCCAACACAGTCTTCCAGGACTACAGGCCTCAAGTAAAATTCAAGCTCCTTGAAAATCTAATGAGAATGATGAGCACTCTTCCTGGAAAAAAATGCTCATATGTAGAGATATGTGAATATTTGCCTACAGTTTCAGTGGATTCTTAGACTCTTTGGAGCCTTCTGAACTATAGAGGTCCATAGGCTCTAGGTTAAGAAAACAATAAAGAAAGGCAGGATTTCCCTGGTGGTCTAGTGGTTGAAAATTCACCTTACAATGCATGGGACGCTGGTTCGATCCCTAGTCTGGGAAGCTCCCATATGCCTCGAGGTTACTGAGTCCGTGTGCCACAGCTATTGAGCCCTTGTGCCCTAGAACCTGTGCTGTGCTACAAGAGAAGTCATCGCAATGAGAAGCCCACTTGCTGTAACTAGAGAAAACCCACACAACAGCAGTGAAGACCCAGCACAGCTGATAGTAAAGACAGAAAGGCAAGGAGTCCGGGACAGTGCAGGGGAGACCAGGTGGCAGCAGGCAGGCCTGTTGGAGGACGGGGTATGTGTAGGGAGCATTGTAGTAGGTGTGGCTGGAAAGGTCGTGTTGGGGCCTGAATCTCCAGAGCCTTGCATGGGAGTTTCATTTGTTTGATAATGAGAAGCCTGAGAAAATTTCTGAGCAGAAATTTTCAAGGCTGTGCTCTGGGAAGATTTTATTTCCACAGAGGTAGACTGAAGTGCGCAGAAGGCAATGGCACCCCACTCCAGTACTCTTGCCTGGAAAATCCCATGGATGGAGGAGCCTGGTAGGCTGCAGTCCATGGGGTCGTGAAGAGTCAGACATGACTGAGTGACTTCACTTTCACTTTTCCTTTTCATGCATTGGAGAAGGAAATGGCAACCCACTCCAGTGTTCTTGCCTGGAGAATCCCAGGGATGGGGGAGCCTGGTGGGCTGCCATCTATGGGGTCGCACAGAGTCAGACACGACTGAAGTGACTTAGCAGCAGCAGTAGCAGACTGAAGTGGGAAAAAGATTGACTCTGAGGAACTGTGTTAGAAAGTTATTGGGATAAAGTCTCATGCCACAGATATTCATATAGTTACTATTTATCATTTTTGTTTTAATAACTGTAATTCTAAAACAGTAAAAGCACTTGGTCTTGAGGTCGTTAAGGAGTTTGTTTTTTGTTGGAAGCTGGCAGAGCTTTCATGTAGGGGTCTGCTAGTGCTGCCATAACAAAATAGCACAGGCAGGGTAGCTTACATATCAGAGACTTGTTTCTTACAGCTCAGAGGCTGGAAGTCCAAGAGTAAGGTCCTGGCAGGTTTTCTTTCTGCTGAGAGAGACCTGTCTTCTCAGCTCACAGAGGACCACTTTCTGGATGTGACCTCTGGCCTTTCCTGTCTGCACCCACGTCCTTGGTGTCTTCATTTTCTTAGAAGGCCACCAATCCTACTGGATAGGGGCTCCACCCCAACAATCTCATTTTTTACCTTCATCCTTTCTTTAAAGGCCTTATCTCCAAATACTGTTACATTCTGAAGTACTGTAACCAAGCAGGACCCCTTGGGGCCTTCCCAGGACAGGCCTTCCCCTAAGGGGAAGATAAGTCCTCTGCTTTAGCTCCTCTCTGAAGTACCTAGATAATGGTATTTGATGCACATTTCCTGAGTTGTTTTGCAGATGTAAAATACCTCCCCCTCTCCAACAAAAGGAAAATGTTAAGTACTTGAGGACCCTGAGCACATAGCCCCAGGCCTCCTCAGTTCATTTCAGTTGCTCAGTTGTGTCTGATTCTTTGTGACCCCATGGACTGCAGCATGCCAGACTTCCCTGTCTATCATCAACTCCCAGAGCTTACTCAAACTCATGTCCATCGAGTCAGTGATGCCATGCAACCATCTCATCCTTTGTCATCCCCTTCTTGTCCTGCCTTCAATCTTTCCCAGCATCAGGGTCTTTTCCAGTGAATCAGTTCTTCACATCAGGTGGCCAAAATATTGGAGCTTCATCTTTAGCATCAGTCCTTCCAATGAATATTCAGGACTGATTTCTTTTAGGATTGACTGGTTTAATCTCCCTGCAGTCCAGGGGACTCTCAAGAGTCTTCTCCAACACCGCAGTTCAAAAGCATCAGTTCTTTGGCGCTCAGCTTTCTTTATGGTCCAACTCTCACATTCATACATGACTACTGGAAAAACCATAGCTTTGACTAGATAGACACCTCTGTCATCAAAGTAATTTCTCTGCTTTTTTAATACACTGTCTAGGTTGGTCATAGCTCTTCTTCCAAGGAGCAAGCATCTTTTAATTTCATGGCTGCAGTCACCATCTACAGTGATTCTGGAACCCCCCAAAATAGTCTTTCACTGCTTCCATTGTTTCCCCATCTATTTGCCATGAAGTGATTGGACTGGATTCCATGATCTTAGTTTTCTGAATGTTGAGTTTTAAGCCAGCTTTTTCACTCTCTTCTTTCAGCTTCATCTAGAGGCTTTTTGGTTCCTTTTCGCTTTCTGCCGTAAGGGTGGTATCATTTGCATATCTGAGGTTATTGATATTTCTCCTAGCAATCTTGATTCCAGCTTGTGCTTCATCCAGCCTGGCATTTTGCATGATGTACTGTGCATAGACGTTAAATAAGTAGGGTGACAATATGCAGCTTTGATGTACTCCTTTCCCAATTTGGAGCCAGTCTGTTGTTCCATGTCCAGTTCTAACTGTTGCTTCTTGACCTGCACACAGATTTCTCAAGAGGCAGGTAAGGTGGTCTGGTATTCCCATCTCTTGAAGAATTTTCCAGTTTGTTGTGATCCACACAGTCAAAGTTCTCCTAAGGACTGATAAAGTTAACCCTTGTGACACTACCCTGCTACGTCACCATCAGCTAATGAGAGAAACGAGCACAAGATGATCACAGACCTGGCAACCCCCTCCGTCACCTGGCTTTTCAGTGTTTTGTTGAAACCTTTTGGGGAGCTCAGGGCTTTTTAGGACATGAGTCACCATCTCCTTCTTGGCCCTGCAATAAACCTTTCTCTGCTCTAAACTCTGATGTTTCAGCATTGGCACAGGGACTTTCGTCAACAGTACTGGGGGTTGGGGCATCGATGGATGAATTTTGCGGGAACACAGTTCAGCCCATAGCACTTCTAAAGGGTCTTGTGTCCCATCAGAGCACAAGGTGGGTGTTTTCCCCAGGACTACGCTGGGATCTCTGTCAGGAAAGCTAAAGAGAACAGTGCCTGTCTCCAGAAGACACCAACACCCAGCACCACCCAGAGATGCTTCTGTCTCAAGTCTGTTTCTCATTTCATCACACCCAATAAGGTGATGGACAGGAACCCTTATTGAAAGAGATGGTGATGGCTGAAACTGGACGGATGACATTTAATTGGTCAGAGTAAGGAGACTGTCAATGGTGAGGTCAATGTGTGGATTGTACTGATGTTCTTAATTATAATTCTGATATGAAAGTCATTTGAGCCAAAGAGATACACACAAAAAATGAACTAGTGATGATAATGTCTGCTTTTGCTCAGTCCTTCCTGTTGGCAGTTCCTTAATTGCTTCTGAATTCTTCCTTTTCCATTATTTTCTCATTGTTACATGTCTTGGGAGCTATTCAGTCCCAGGAGGGGCTGGCAAACCTGTGCTTCATCTGAGTCATCTTAGTTCAGAACAAAATTTCAACATGTTCCGTATTAGCTCCATGAATCTGCTTTCTCACGTGTGAAGAAACTCCCCCCGGTGACTTTTCTATACTTCTCAGTTTCCTAATAATACAAGTATCCACAGTTACCTAATATTTCAAGGTTTTTCCTTTTTCAAAAACAATGGCAAGGATGGAACAGCAGATCAGGCTGAGAATGACCCATGGGACGAGACTAGAAAAAAAAGTTGCGTTACTTATCCATAAACTCATCGCCATTTAATCCTTGTGTCCTTAGGATTCAAAATAGTGCTAAATGTTGGCTAACATATTTACACTTTTACTCTGTATCTGGCACTCTGCTAAAGGCCTTTTATGCTTTCTCTTATGCAATGCCAAACAACCTTCTGAATTAAATTCTGGTATTAGATACATTTTAAGAGCTAGAGACAGGAAAATTGCCTTGCATTATATAGCTAGAAAAGTACAGGGGCCGACTTGAAGCCAGGGCCGCTTTTATTGTTTAAAACCTGATTCTTGGGACTTCCCTGCCTGTCCAGTGGTTAAGAGTCTGTGCCTCTACTGCAGGGGGCATGAGTTCGATCCCTGGTTAGGGAACTAAGATCCCACATGCCAGGAGGCATAGCCAAAAATAAAAATAAACATTGATGTAAAAAAAATCCATGAAGAACAAAAAATAAAAAATTAAACAAATCAAGCCAAAACCCTGATTCTCTTCTCTCATACCAGGTTAACCTGTCAAATTCAGAATAAGCAAACACAGTATGTCTAGCAGTGTTGCTGTCATTTCTAATAAACCTGCATGAAAGACCACCTACCTAGTGATTAGACTTCTGAGAAGTAACATTATTAATTGCTAATAACCAGTGTAAAATTATGATCAGCAATTCCTATTTTCATATTATATTTTCTTCTAAAACCTGAAGGAGAGGGTCAAGTGTTATAGTGTCCTGCAGTTTGAAGCCATCAGCGGCACCGAGTCCCCTTTCATTCCATAAGATACATGCAGCTGTTCACAAACATCTATTCCTGTTCAGGTGCAGTTCTTAGCAGACTGTTCGTGTCTGTCTCTCCTCCAGCGGTGACCTTCAAGCCTTTGAAGACCTGGGTGGTTTTCTTTCACAGGGCATTGTTGGTGTCCTGGTGGGGCTGTCCTTCGAGTGAGCACAAATCAGACTTTGTCCTTTGTGAGTGAGGCTGAAAAGCAAATCCTTGAACCCACAGGGACCTCCGAAGGTCACGTGGACAGGTCCAGAAATGGTCAGATCACTCATTTCTGAGTAACATTACTGCAATTCAAGGCATAGGAAGTTTGTCCTTTTTTTTTTTTTTTAACCTAATTAAAATTTTAGCTAATCTCAAAGTCACTTGGATATTTATTTTGATTAAAACTTGGGGAAAGACTTAAATATATTTGTGTGTGTATATGAAATACCGATTAGGTAAAGAATCTGAGTTTGATTCAGTTTTAATATTAGAATATTGTGACTAAGGATTGCTGTTATCATTGATGTTTTAATTAGGAAAACTCACAGCTGTTTCATATATTATGAAGCTGATAAAACATGCATGTCTTGCCCTGGCTATAATTAAAGAGTTACATATGGTGCCAGTCACCCTCAGAGGTCAGAGACTTTTCTTAAATAGTTAATAGATATTTAAAACTCCTCCCTCCCTTTAAAAAAAAATTTAAAAAACTTTTTGATTCTATCTACTTTTCTTAAAAAATATGTTTTAAATCTTCAAGATGAAAACATTTGGGAATGTCAGAATAGTAGGAAAAAGGAGTTTGAGACTTAAACTGTAAAAATGTGATCTAGCAATGTTATGAAGTGTTTCTAAAGTGAAATTTCCAGGTAAATGAAGCTTTCCTCAACTGTCAAAGCATTCTTTGTTAGCGTCAGTTTCTAAATCACGTTCCACATTTCCTGTGCTCAGTCCCTTCAGTCGTGTCCGACTCTTTGCGACCCTATAGACCGTAGCCTGCCAGGCTCCTCTGTCCATGGGGATTCTCCAGGCAAGAATACTGGAGTGGGCTGCCATGCTCTCCTCCAGGGGATCTTCCCAACTCAAGGATTGAACCTGTGTCTCTTACGTCTCCTGCACTGGCAGGCGGGTTCTTTACCCCTAGTTCCTAGCCATTGTGTAAATAGTGGATAATGTAAGGACTATGTCAGTGTAGCATAGTCAGAATCTCAGGTTCTGGAGACTTCCTAGGTTCTGATTTTGTTTTCCCACTTGTAGCTCTGTCCCCTTGGCAAGTTGGCAAACCACTCGATCTCGGTTTCCTGGTCTGTAAAATGGGGATAATGACAGTGTCTCCCTCGTAGATATGCTGGGAAGGTTAAATAAGTTAATATATGCCAAGGGTCTGGTGTGCTCTAAGCACACACTAAATGTCAGCTGCTATTGTGTAAGGCTTTTGATTTCTGTTGTGAACATGACTTGGATGCTGAATGATGTTCTGATGTAGCAGCGATCTCGGTGGTTCTCCTGAGTTTTCTTCATTCTTATGATTGCTCTGGATGACTTTTCTCTGAATCCTGTCACCTGTGCTTTTGTTTCCCCTTTGGTCATGGATTTGTTTCATGGTGATTAGGAGGATGGGGTTAGGGAATGAGAGACTTGTGTTCTGCTTCTGGCTTCATCACTCCCCAGCTCTGAGACCATGAGGAGCTTATTTCACCTCTCCAGGTCTTAGCGCCCTTGTGTGTCACCTGGGCGAGTTGTGCCATTCTCATCAGAGGAAAAGTACGTAGGATTCTTGACATGGTGATGGGCAAAGGGTAATAATATCTGCCTTAATACCCTTAATGATTGTTTATGCATAGTTGTCTAGAAAAGATCCTAAAGACAATTTTGTGATTTTCTAACAGAATAAAGTTTGTATATGTAATATATATGTATACATATACATATATATTTAATTTTTTCCTTTACTTCTTCTGTTTAGATGCTGAGATGCTGAGACAGTTTAGATGTTTTGTTGTAATTGTTGTTCAGTCACTAAGTTGTGTCTGACTCTTTGCAGCCCCACAGACTGTAGCACTCCAAGCTTCTCTGTCCTCCACAATCTCCTGGAGTTTGCTCAGATTTATGTCCATTGAGTCAGGGATGCTGTTTATCCAGTTTATCCTCTGCTGTCCCCTTTTCCTTTTGCTTTCAATATTTCTCAGCATCAGGGTCTTTTGCAATGAGCTGGCTCTTCGTATCAGGTGGCCAAAGTATTGGAGCTTCAGCTTCTGCATCAGTCCTTCCAATGAATATTCAGGATTGATTTCCTTTCGGATCGACTGGTTTGATTTCCTTGCAGTCCAAGAGACTCTCAAGAGTCTTCTCCAGCACCACAATTTGAAAGCATCAATTCTTCGGTGCTTAACCGTCTTTATGGTCCAACTCTCACATCCATACATGACTACTGGAAAAACCATAGTTATATTTTCAGTTATATTTAATAGCATGTGCTAAGTAGGTGAATTAATATACAAAATTATGATTAGACTATGAGACCACGTTAAAGTGTTAAAAGAAAAACACAAAAGAATTTAGAAAGAGAAATATCATTTCGTTTGGCTTATATGACAGTTCCTTAATTGACATGCCTCCAAATTACTAAATTAAGCAAATTTACTAAATTTTTTAACTGTAGTCTACAAATACAGTCACAAGTAGAATATGAAATCTGCAACATAAGAATTTGAAAGGCCACTGGAACATGTTGCTGGGTGGAAGAACTGAACTTGCTGGAGTCAGAATTCAAGGAGGTGGCCCGCATGTCCTGTTTTAATCATAGGCATCAGCTTTGTGATGCTGATACGTGGTGAGCTACATTTTCACATTATGTGAGGGTCCTGGAAAAAGGGTCTTCATGAAGCCAGCAGAAGTTGTGTTGAGAATTACTGAGCTCACATATATTCTGGCATCACATATAAAACACATGTTAAAGCATATTTGGTGTGTTCTCTGTCTTAGTCTTGTATTTTCCTCAGGGAGGAATTGGTGAGAGCTCTTGCCCAAATCGATTGCTTTGAATTCGCATTATCTTCTCTCTAGACTGGAAATGTTGTCTTCTTTGGGGACCTTTACACCATGTAGCTCTTTGTATAATAATACTAAATATTTCCATCGCCTCTGGAAACTATGGAATTTTGGATCAACTATTTCCAGGCTGGTAGCGTAAGTAGTTAAAAAAAAGGAGTTGTAATGAATAGCATACATGAAATATTTGCCTATTAGAATATGGAGCTGGTGGGCTCTGAAGGCCACTGGGAGCAGCCTTTCATGCAGTAAAAGGGTGGTTATCTTCATCTGACAGATGCAGAAACCAAAGCTTAGGGGTCAGGTGACTCGTCCAGGCTCAGAGAACTGGGGATGGCTTTCTGATCCGGACCCCTTTTCATGCTTACCACACACTCTTGTTTTCTGGCTTCTTTATGAGGTACAGAAATAAATTACTTACAATTTTAGAAAACAAATTCAATTTTTTTTTTCTGGTAAAAATTTGAAGTATGAAGGAATACAACTAATATGTTTGATAGGTCTGTTTTTAGCATCAGTTTTCAGAACACTGTTAAGTTGCCAAGAACAGTTGTATCTAAGCAAAACTAATTTGAAAAATAACTAATTTTTCATTAGCTAAATTATGAGAACATATTTGGAATAATTGTCACAGGTGACAAAGTTTTAATGCAAATGGGAGGCAAATCAGTATTTTAAATAGTTCTATATAATTAGGTTGCAATTATTTGAATAAATTGGATCTAAATCCTGGAAACTGTGTCATAATATCTATCCAAATGCAGGTTTATTGTTATAGCATCAAGAAAGGGTGCATTTTTTTTTTAATTTTCAAGTTAACGTGCTCTCTAGCCTGATATTTTTCATCAAGGTAATGTTGAGCTTTGATAAATAAGATCAAGTAGGATCAAGGATAAAGGATTTCCTATTTACAGAATTTAATTTGCATATTTTGAAACTAATGTGAGGTTGAAATGCCTGCTTTTCTTTTTTTTGAAATTCACATAAAATTAACTATTAAAGTAAAAAATTCAGTGGAAAACAATACATTCATGATGTTGTACAACCATCGCATCAGTCTAGTTCCATAACATTTTATCACTCCAAAATAAAACCGCTTATATATTAAACAGTTATTTTCATTCTCTTTTCCTCCTTGTCACTGGTAAGTACCAATCTGCTTTTTTCTCTCGAAATTCACCAAAGCATGTTCAGTCTATATTTTCCTGAAAACTCCGATAGTATTTAATGCTATCATTTAGATCTTTACACTATTTGGAGTTTATTTTTGTGTATGGTGTTCAGTTCACTTCAGTTCAGTTGTTCAGTCATGTCCGACTCTTTGCAACCCCATGGACTGTAGCACGCCAGGCTTCCCTGTCCATCACCAACTCCCGGAGCTTACTCAAACTCATGTCCATCGAGTCGGTGATGCCATCCAACCATCTCATCCTCTGTCATCCCCGTCTCCTCCTGCCTTCAATCTTTCCCAGCATCAGAGTCTTTTCCAATGAGTCAGTTCTTCGCATCAGTTGGCCAAAGTATTGAAATTTCAGCTTCAGCATCAGTCCTTCCAATGAATATCCAGACTAATTTCCTTTAGGATGGATTGGCTGGATCTCCTTGCAGTCCAAGGGACACTCAAGAGTCTTCTCCAACACCACAGTTCAAAAGCGTCAGTTCTTTTGGTGTCACCCCAGGGGATTAAGGATTAATTGCCCTTCCAAGGGCCTAGCCTTTACACAACTCTCTCCTTTTATCCTGAGATGGACATGACTCTACAGAGGATGGAGTTCACCATGGCAGTGTCCTCTCTTCTACAGTGGTGTTTATAGGCACAGGGACAGGAAGGAGGGTCACACACTGTCTGTGAGTGTATTTTGGGGGAGGTATGTGAAATTGACTGAAATGGTATGTAATGTGTGCTTTCATTTTGACATCAGCACCCTAGATCAAAGATGACCACTTTATAATGAATATCACTCTAAGAAGCAGGGCTTGTTTGTGTTTTCTATGTGTGTGCTAAGTCACTTCAGTTGTATCCAACTCTTTGCAACCCTGTGGGCTGTAGCCCACCAGGCTCCTCTGTCTGTGTGATTTCCCGAGCAAGAATACCGGAGTGGGTTGCTGTTTCCTTCTCCAGGAGATCTTCCCTACCCAGGGATCAAACCCATGTCTCCTGAGACTCCTGCACTGGTGGGCTGATTCTTTACCACTGAGCCACCAAGGAAGCCCAAAATCTATTACCCAGTACATTCGATTTTCCTGATCAGCCATGAGGAAAGTGGGGACTGTCCCCTTGATTTTATATGTGATGAAACTGCAATTTGACATCTCTGTTCAATCAGCAGAGGAGGTGGGGCTGGAACCCAAGCCCCAGAGCCCAGGCTGTTAGCACTGTTCTTTACTGGTCCTTTAGCTTAGTGATAACCCTGGTCTAGTCCCAGCAGAACTGCAAGAAAGTCTTTTTGGTCCATGGACCTTCCTCTTGCTCCAAGAAACTGTGACTTTGCCAATAAAATGTCCCATAGGAGGGTCTGGCAAGAGGTTAGGAAGCAGGGCAGAGATGAAGCTGAGGGTGGAATGAACATCGAACTGGCCCCATTTGCTCTCGGGGTAGTGGATGTTGGAGAGGCTGGGCAGGTTAGGGAAAAGGCGAACATTCCATCTAGTTGGGAAAACGTGAACATTCCATCTAGTTGTCTTTCATATTTTTTTTTCTGACATATATTAAATTCCCAGACACTCATCTTCAAGTATAAATCACAAATTTTGGGGGGTGCCCAAATGTAAAATTATTTTTGCTTTACTCCTTACTTGCTTTGTCTATGCCCTGAAGGCCTTCCTCAGCATGTATAATTAGGAATTTAAGGCTCAGCAGTTCTGAGGGGCAGCTAAAATGAAGATTAATGATTTGGGGGCCTTAATAGGTGTAGTCATTTGTATCCAAAGATGTGCTTGGATTCACTAGCTGTCCTTCCTGAAAGGTGAAGGATTAATAGGAAAAAAAAAATCGTCTGAAAGACTTAGCAGCTTTCATCTCTCTTTTTTTTTTTTTTTTGAAAGGTAAAATATAGTAAAAGCAACCTGGGTTTGATTCGTCACTGTGCCGTATGTTTGTGATACGTTTGTGGCTCTTGAGTCTCATATTTCTCACCTATAAAACAGAGTTGATAACACTTGCCTAAAGGGACATTTCAACGTTCAGAAACAATGTTTGTAATGATTATAGCACTGCTGCAGAACATTCGCTCAATATATGGGAATTTCTATCATCAGTTTTATTTTCGACGCAGTGTACTGATGGGTCACATCTCATAAGTTGAGGATAATGTGACTATAATTTAGATAATCTGACTCTTGCACTCATATATTCGAATGCTTGATTATGTTTTCTTACAGTAGTATCCATTGATCACCAAACTACTAAAAATGCTACTGCAGGTATTGAAAATGCTGTTTGGATTTCATTTCTTCCCTTTACCAGCAAAACTTCTATTTTTGGAAGCAATATTTATAGAGTTAGCTGGCTATTAATCTATATTATAGTTGGCAAAATTATATCTTTTAATAACGTTGTTTGTCAAAAATCTTCCCTGCAGAATTAGAGACCATAAAAATACTGGTAAGTGGACTTCATCTCAGATATTTTGCAATGTAAACTTTGTCACGAGGACACAAATGTGATAGAATTTTAAATAGAGCTGAGTCATTGTTTTGTTTTACAGTGGGTAACTTGTACTTTGTCTTAAATATGCAAACATATGTTGTAGTAAAAATAATTTTGTATATTGGACTAGGTTCTTGCTTTATAACACACAATGATGTAGCAGGTGGGGCTGTCACTTTCAAATTTCATATTAGTTCATCATGTTCTCCCTATATATGTGAATAGATGTGATAATATAATAAATTCATGGAACTGTTCACAGGAGAGGTGAGCACATATGTTCAGTCGCTCAGTCATGCCTGGCTCTTTGAGACCCCATGGACTGCAGCATGCCAGACTTCCCTGTCCATCATCATCTCCTGGAGCTTGCTCAAAATCATGTCCATGGAGTCAGTGATGCCATCCAACTATCTCATCCTCCGTCGTCCCCTTCTCCTCCTGCCTTCAGTCTTTCCCAGCATCAGGGTTTTTTCCAGTGAGTCAATTCTTTGCATCAGGTGACCAAAATATTGGAATTGCAGCTTCAGCATCAGTCCTTCCAATGAACATTCAGGACTGATTTCCTTTAGGATTGACTGGCTTGATCAGTCCAAGGGACTTTCAAGAGTCTTCTCCAACACCACAGTTCAAAAGCATCAATTCTTCGGCACTCAGCTTTCTTTATAGTCCAACTCTCACATCCATACATGACTTTTGGAAAAACCATAGCTTTGACTAAACATAACTTTGTCAGCCAAGTAACATCTCTGCTTTTTAATTTGTTGTCTTGGTTGGTCATAGCTTTTCTTCCAAGGAGCAAGTGTCTTTTAATTTCATGGCTGCAGTCACCATCTGCAGTGATTTTGGAACCTGTGGAAATAAAGTCTGTCACTATTTCCACTGTTTCCCCATCTATTTACCATCAAGTGATGGGACCAGACACCATGATCTTCATTTTCTGAATGTTGAGGTTTAAGCTGACTTTTTTACTCTCCTCTTTCACTTTCATCAAGAGGTACTTTAGTTCCTGTTTACTTTCTGTCACAAGGGTGGTGTCATCTGCCTATCTGAGGTTATTGATATTTCTCCTGGCAATCTTAATTCCAGCTTGTGCTTCATTCAGCCCAGCATTTTGCATGATATACTCTGCATAGAGGTTAAATAAGCAGGGTGACAATATACAGCCTTGACATACTCCTTCCCAATTTTGAACCCATCTCTTCAGTTGTTTCCAACTCTTTATGACCCCATAGGCTGTAGCCTGGCAGGCTCCTTTGTTCATGGGATTCTCCAGGCAAGAATACTGGAGTGGGTAGTCATTCCCTCCTACAGGGGACCTTCTTGACCCAGGGATGGAAACCGGCTCTCCTACATTGGCAGGCAGATTTTTTTTTTTTAACCAAAGAGCCACCAGGAAGTTCAGAGGTGAGCACCAATGATCAAACATAAGTGGTTTGGAACTCATTGAGCCTATTGTTGGTCAGAACAGAAGCTGAGTGGAGCACTTGGGTGCTGCCAACTCCCATCTCCAGGTCATTCTTGCAAGGTGCAAAGGAGTGTGATCCTAGGATATTCCAGTCTGTGCTGGGCCCAAAGCTAGGTTGCTGGAGCTGCAGCTTTCTCAGTGAACACCTGCGGTGGACAGCTGGCAAATCCTTACTCCAGAATCTGCTGAAATTTTTCACTCATTACCTTCCTCTTCCTGACCTGAGGTACCCTTGCTGGCAGTAGCTGGCCCTACCAGACATCTCTGCCTTTAGAGTGTATTGGTCTCTGGGACATTAAAAAATTAATTTGTTTTACTGAAGTATAATTGATCTATTATTTTGAAGTATATGGGTTTCCCTGTTGGCTCGGATGATAAAGAATCCACCTGCAATGCAGGAGACGTGGGTTTGATCCCTGGGTTAGGAAGATCCCTTGGAGAAGGGAATGGCTACCCACTCCAGTATTCTTACCTGGAGAATTGCATGGACAGAGGAATCTGGCAGGCTACAGTCAGTGGGGTCACAAAGAGTTGGACAGGAATGAGCAACTAATACTTTTATTTTTGAGGTATACCATATGTAGAGTTTAATATTTGTATACATTGCAAGATATTCTCAACAATGTGTAGTCTAGTGGATATCTGTCACCATATGTAGATACAAAAATGCTTTTTCTTATGGAAACTTTTAAAGTTTACTCTCTTAACAACTTTCACATGTGAAGTATAGTCATCATCTCCAGGACTTACTTATTTTATAAGTGGAATTTTGTACTTTTAGATCCTCTTCACCCATTTTGTCCCCCACCCCCATTTTGGGCAACCTATTTTCTGTATCTATGAGCTTTCTTTAAAAAGTATTCTCCATGTAGGTGAGATTATATATTTGTCTTATTTCATTTAGCATAATGTTCTCAAGGTCCATCCATATCATTGCAATAGGCAAGATTTTATTCTTGTTTATGGCTGAATAATATTCCATCATGCTTTGTCACTTAGAGACCCTGTGAACTCATGTGATCTCCTAGTACCTTGATTTTTTCTCCCTAAGGTGGAGATGAAATCTTTTTGCCTGCCTGCCTGCTTCTCACAGTGGTATGGGATCGCTCAGAGCTGGGTTAGTCTCATGCATCGTCAACCCATTGATTTCAGTCATTGATCAGTAACTTCGTTCTTGTTTGCCCTGTATACAATTTTCTTGAAATGTCAGCTATTTGGCTTTCTTTGGAGATGAAGAGAAGTAGACAGCTGAGCCTCCAGATTGTTGTACTTTCTATAATTTGAAGTGGCAGAAATTTACTTTTTATGGAAGTCATTTATAGAGTGACACACACGATGCAAAACTTTTATGGATTACCTCGCAACAACCTCTTGGATATAAGCCAGAGGTTCTCAAACTGCCTTGGTTTATGGTGGTCTTAGCACCACAGTAAATCTTTCACAGAATGTTAGGCCAAAAGTAAATATCTAGTGCTTCCATTTACAAAATAGTATTAAAGAAAAAATGAGAGCTGGACAGTAGGTAAAGAGTGAAAAACAGATTTTATTCAAGACAATTGCATTAGGGAAAAGGGACCTTAGTACAGAACGGGGCTTAGTTATGAATACAGCCTGGGCAAGTGGGAGTTTATAACAGAGGGCAGGTGGGTATCAATGGATGGAAAATTACTCATAGGAAACATTGAGGGCAAGGAGAGATTTTGGTTAAACCGCCCTAATAGGATTCTTGCTAAAACTATGCAGTGTAGATACAAACATAGAAGTTCAAAAATTGAGACCTAGTTGAAAAATTCAATGGGCTTCCCTTGTGGCTCAGCTGGTAAAGAATCTGCCTGCAATGCGGAAGATCTAGGTTTGATCCCTGGGTTGGGAAAATCCCCTGGAGAAGGGAAAGGTTATTCACTCCAGTATTCTGGCCTGGAGAATTCTATGGACTACAGTCCATGGGGTCGCAAAGTGTTGGACATGACTGAGCAACTTTCACTGAAAAATTCATTAGAGCTTAAGGAGAGTTTGGTCAAGGAGAGAATCTTTGTCAGTAGAGTTAGGACTAGCAACTTTGTGGAGAAGGCAATGGCACCCCACTCCAGTACTCTTGCCTGGAAAATCCCATGGGCGGAGGAGCCTGGAAGGCTGCAGTCCATGGGGTCGCGGAGAGTGACTTCACTTTGACTTTTCACTTTCATGCACTGGAGAAGGAAATGGCAACCCACTCCAGTGTTCTTGCCTGGAGAATCCCAGGGGCGGGGGAGCCTGGTGGGCTGCTGTCCATGGGGTCGCACAGAGTCAGACACGACTGAAGCGACTTAGCAGCAGCAGCAGCAACTTTGGCCCTAACAACTTTGTAACTGTTTGAAAAAATAATGCACATGCATTGAAAGAAAAAGATACTAACTGTTGTCCCATTCTCAGATAACCTCTAAGGGGGATGTGGTGCCTTCTGGGTACTCACAGCTCCTCAGATTGATCACCACCACCCTCATTTCCTGGTCATGATGACTTTCATGGACTATTTGCTTTTTTATCATGGCAACTGCTGCAAACCCAGCTGAAAAGATATGATGGCATCAAAAGAAAAGTAGTGGGAACTCCACTCCTGGGCATATATCTGGACAAAACCATAATTCAAAAAGACACACACACCCCTATATTTATAGCAGCATTGTTTATAATGAAAATGTGGAAATAACCTAAATGTCCATTGACAGATGACTGGATAAAGAAGTCGTAATACTTATATAAGCAATGGAATAATAGCCATAAAAATGAAATAATGCCATTTGCAGCAGCATGTATAGACCTGGAGATTATCATACTAAGTGAAGTAAGGCAGAAAGAGAAAGAAATATCATATGTTATCACATATATGTGGAATCTAAAATATGGCACAAATGAACTTATCTACGAAGCAGAAACAGAGTCACAGAGAGAGAGAACAGACTTGTGGTTGCTACAGGAGAGGGTGTGTGGGGAAGGGATGAACTGGGAGCTTGAGATTAGCAGATGAAAACTAGTATACATAGAATGGATAAACAGCAAGGTCCTACTGTATAGCACAGGAAACTCTAGTCAGTATTCTGTGATAAACTGTAATGGAAAGACTATGAAAAAGGCTATATACGTATATATATATTAGTTTTCATATTCTTTTCCATTCAGTGATAACTGAATCACTTTGCTGTATAACAGAAATTAACACAACATTGTAAATCAACTGTACTTCCATAAAATAAATTGTAAAAAGAAATGTAGTGGAAGAGAATGGTGGAGCCATGAACTACCTCCAGCTGGACATTCTCGATGTCTGGTAGATATTGTGTATCCTGCGTTCTCCTAGAAAATTACAAGAAAATCTACATAATCCTGGGTGTTGTTGTGACTTTATTGCAATGGCCCATGATATCTGACACCCAGTACGGGAACTGTAGATATAGGAGTGTGTGCATTGGTTGCTGCCATTAGACAGTGTGCAAATGGCTTGGAGTTGCCCAAAGAGTACCAGTCTAATGAAAGGACCCCAGCCTGGAAGTTGGTCCCGGGGAATGGTCTTCCAGTACGCTGTGGATGGTCAAGGAAATGCTGTCCTCTGTGCATGGCCAGATGGAGCAATGGAAACCCATGGATAGTGATCTCTAGGGCCTTGGGTCATCCTTAGGAGCATCAGCTGCTGATGCCCCTCTGGAAGATATAGAAGACAGAACCATCCTTCTGAACATGGGTCTCAGTTCTGAAGGGTGAACGGGTGTCTGGCTAATACTCTTCTAGGCAAACTGACTGCTTTTCAGGAAACCACTCTTTTTTAGGGTTCACTGATTTGGGGGCTGTTTTGAGTGTTTCTTATCAAAATCTGCACCATGACACAGTGGACCACAAACACTGCCTTCTCGGTACCATTCACACTCTTCATTGATAAAGGACACACATCCATGGTTATTTCTGGACCTGAGCTTTTTAGGCGTTTTGGGTGTGGCACATTCCAAAGTCTGATAACTTTTCTTCATCACAGCAGATGGCACCAGGTCAGTTTTAATATCTTAACTCTGCACAGAACCAGGGACACTAACAACAGTAAAAGAGTCATCTCTACCACTACACAGTTACTTTAATTCCTATTCTGGTTTTTGCAAGACCGATGGATTTTTCTCAGGAGATTTCTGATGGATAAAGTTTCATGTCCTGAATATTTCTAGCTGATGAGTTGAATCGGTGATATAATCCTGGGGAAGAGGATAGTAAAAGTATTTCCAGACATTACCTCTGTCTCTTTGAGGGAGCTCTATAATCATTTAGCTTTTTTTAAAAATTCAAGCTATAAAAAGTGGACTGTATAATTCATGCAAGAAAATTGCCTTTGTCTTTTTCTGCCTTAGGTGATACATATGAGCAGTGATGTGTGACAATGTTGATGTGTCTACAGTGTTTATCATTTGAGTCCTTTCGCCAGCACTGTGGGAGCAGAGACTCTGGCCTAGTGCTAGGATCAGCAACCTTTTACTACAAAGAGCTGAACGGTAGATATTTTGGCTTTGTGAATCACATCGTCTCTGTAGCAGTTACTCAGCTCTGCTGATCTAGGGTGGGAGCAGCCAATAATAAGTTTTGTATTCTTTAAAAAATTTTTTCTTTATTAATTGGAGGATAATTGCTTTACAATACTGTGTTGGTTTCTGCCGTATATCAACATGAATCAGCTGTAGGTATACTATGTCCCCTCCCCCTTGAACTTCCCTCCCACCTCCCACTCCTCTAGGTTGTCACAGAGCTGTGGCCTGAGCGTCCTGCGTCATACAGCAAATTCCCACTGGCTATCTATTTCACATGTGGTATGTTACGTCCCAGTGCTAATCTCTCAATTTGTCCCACTCTCTCCTTCCACTGTGTCCATATGTCTCTTTTCTATGTCTGCGTTTCCACTGATGCCCTGCAAATAAGTTCATCAGTACCGTCTTTCTAGATCCCATATATATGCACTAATAGAAAATATTTATTTTTCTCTTTCTGACTTACTTCACTCTGTATAATAGGGTCTAGATCCATCCACCTTATTAGAACTGACTCAAATGCATTCCTTTTTATGATCAAGTAATATTCTGTTCACATGTACATGGACCACATACATATACATGTACCACAACTTATTTATCCATTATTTATAATAACTAAGACATGGAAGATGTCCGAGATGTCCATCAACAGATGACTGGATAACTAAGTTGTGGTACATGTATGCAATGGAATATTACTTAGTCATAGAAAGGACTGCATTTGAGTCAGTTCTAATAAGGTGGATGAATCTAGAGCCTCTTATACAGAGGATAATTTTATGGTAGCTCAGATGGTAAGGATTCTGCCTGCAGTGAAGTAGATCCTGGTTTGACCCACGGGTTGGGAAGATCCCCTGGAGAAGGGAATGGCAACCTACCCCAGTATTTTTGGCGGGAGAATTCCATGGACAGAGAAACCGCACAGACTATAGTCCTTGGGATTTCAAATAGTCTGACACAACTGAGTGATGAACACTTTTCATGGTAGTTTTATTCCTAATTTTTAAATAAAACTTTGTTTTAATGAAATTTTAATAAAACTTTATTGATGGATGCTGGCACTTGAACCTTATATGATTTTCACATGATATGAAATAGTTCCCTTCTTTGTATTTTTTTCAACTTTTTAAAAATGTAAAATCATTTTACTTCACAGGCTGGACAGACATGGTGGGCTGGCTTTGGCCTGTGATTCATAGAGTTTTGAGCTCTGGGCTAGATAAATACACACAAGTATTCATAAATATTTGTTAATGATGAGGATCACAGATTCAACTTAATTTTTATTAAGACATATTTCAAACACACAAGAAAGCACAAATTAGTATCTACCACTGAGGTTCAGCAAACATCATCATGTCATATTTGCTTCAGATTTTTTTAAACAGATACAATTAAAACCCACCAGCCCCAATATGTTTGCAGATGACAAGATACTATACATGCTATGAGATACTAAAGGTGCTATGAGAAAACTACTAAAGCTCATCAATGAATTCAGTAAAGTGTGTATATGATTGATTCCTATAGCTTTGTAGTGTAGTCTGAACTCAGGGAGCCTGATTTAGCTGGCTCTGTTTTTTTTTTTTTTTTCTTTCTCCATATCACTTTGGTTACTGGGGCTCTTTTGTGTTTCCATACAAATTTAAAAATTTTTGTCCTAGTTCTGGGAAAAATGCCATTGGTAATTTGATAGGGATTGCATTGTATCTGTAGATTGCTTTGGATAGTATAGGCATTTTGACAATATTTATTCTTCCAGTCCAAGAAGATGGTATATCTTTTCATCTATTTGTGTCATCTCTGGTTTTTTTCATTAGTGTCTGACAGTTTTCAGACCACAGGTCTTTTGCCTCCTTAGGTAGGCTTATTCCTAGGTATCTTATTCTTTCTGATTTGGCCACCTCATGCGAAGAGTTGACTCAATGGAAAAGACTCTGATGCTGGGAGGGATTGGGGGCAGGAGGAAAAGGGGATGACAGAGGATGAGATGGCTGGATGGCATCACCGACTCGATGGACGTGAGTTTGAGTGAACTCTGGGAGTTGGTGATGGACAGGGAGGCCTGGTATGCTGTGATTCATGGGGTTGCAAAGAGTTGGACACCACTGAGCGACTGAACTGAACTGGGATTATTTTTTGTCTTTCTGATCTTTTATTGTTAATGTATAGAAATGCACCAGATTTCTGTGTATTAATTTTGTAAGCTGCAAACTCCTCCCTGACCCTATTTCCCTTCCTCTCTCTCCAGAAAGAATTGATATTCTGAGTTGATGATATGTAAGCTCTCTCTCTACATTTTCATATTTTTACAACACAGATATAAAATGTCCATAGAAGAGTCATTCTGCATCTGTCTTGCAACTTGATTTTTTTCCCACTCACTATTGTGTTTTTTTCCCATGGTTGTCAGATGTAACTCTAGTTCACTTATTTAAATTTTTATTCAGTTTAATATATTCACATTTTATCTTACTCCAGAGATTCTTTTGGACTTTGATATCATGAAAATAGTCTCCTATATTTTCATCTAGAACAGGAATCAACAAATCTTTCAGCAGAAAGCCAGAGAGTAAATATTTTAGGTTTTGCTGCCCACATTTTCTCTGTTGCAACTGCTCAACTCTATGCCAGCAGCCATGGGCAATATGTAAACTAGTGGGAACAACTGCGTCCCCATAAAACTTTTGTACAAAAATCAGATAATGGGCCAGATTTGGTCTGTGAGCTGTAGTTTATAGAGCCCTGATATAAAAGTTTTCAGGTTATATATTTTGGCATTCTAATATCAATCCATCTGGAATTCATTTTTATATGGATATATATGGCATGAGTTACATATTTATTTTAGCTACAGGGATCAGCAATTATTTGAGCACCAGTTACTAAATACTTTATCCTTCCTGTACTGATTTTTAATGCCTTTCCTGTTATATAATACTTTCCTGTATATGCTAAGTTTCTGCTCTCTTTTATGATGCACTGTTTAATTTGTCTATCTTTATATCAGTACTATACTCTTACAATGATTATAGACATCTAGTAAATTTTTATATCTGATCGGGAAAATGTATCCTTATTTTTTCAAATTATCTTGGAAATACTTGGTCCTTTCATCTTCCACTTAAGTTTTTAAATCAATTTGACAAATGAGGGAAAAAAGGACATGAGGTTTGAGTTGGAATTGTGTCTTTTGACCTAGATTAATGTCTTTTTTTTTTTTGATGTACCACATAGCTTTTGAGATCTTAGTTGTCCAAACTTGAACTTGGGCTGAAGGCAGTGAAAGTGCAGTCCTAACCGGTGGACCTCAAGGGAATTCCCTGGATTAGTATTCTTACGTATTAGCTGATGATCATGGACCAGTATTATAATTCTCTGAGCCTGACATATATGCAGATAATTCTGTTTACTTGGTAGAGTTATAGTGAAAATGAAATGAGTTAAAACATGAAAAACACTGAGAACTGTGCAATGCCCAGTGTAAATACTCATAAATCTTAGCTATTATAAGCTATTGGTATTCTTTGGTAGAAACCCTCTTATCAAAAGTGTCAGGCCAGTTTATCAAGGAAGTTAAGTGGGGAATCCTCCAAATGTTTCAAATATGCTGTAAGCATCTTGTGTTGTTGTTCAGATGCTAAGTCATGTCTGACTCTTCATGACCCCACGGACTGTGGTGCATCAAGCTTCCGTGTCCTTCAGTATTTCCCAGAGTTTGCTCAAACTCATGTCCATCAAGTCAGTGATGCCATCTAACCATCTCACCCTCTGTCGCCCCCTTCTCTTCCTGACCTCAGTCTTTCCCAGCATCAGGGTCTTTTCAAATGAGTCGGCTCTTCATACCAGGTGGCCAAAGTGTTGGAGCTTCAGCTTCAGCATCAGTCCTTTCAGTGAATATTCAGGGTTGATTTCCTTTTGGATTGACTGGTGTGATCTCCTTGCAGGTCAAGGGACTCTCAAGAGCCTTCTCCAGCACCACAATTTGAAAGTATCATTTCTTCAGTGCTCAGTCTTCTCTATTATCCAGCTCTCACATCGGTACATGACTACTAGAAAAACCATAGCTTTGATTGTGTGGACCTTCATCAGCAAAGTGATATCTCTGCTTTTTAATATGTTGTCTAGATTTGTCATAGCTTTCCTTCCAAAGAACAAGTGTCTTTTAATTTCATGGCTGCAGTCACCATCCACTGTGATTTTGGAGCCCAAGAAAATAAAATCTGTCACTGCTTCCACTTTTTCCCCATCTACATGAAGTGATGGGACCAGATGCCATGATCTTTTGTGTTTTGAGTATTGAGTTTTAAGCCAGCTTTTTCAATCTCCTCTTTCATCCTCATCAAGAGGCTCTTCAGTTCCTCTTTACTTTCTGCCATTAGAGTGGTATCATCTGCATATCTGAGGTTGATATTTCTCCCAGAAATCTTGATTCCAGCCTGTTCTTCATCCAGCCCTGCATTTTGCATGATGTACTCTGCATAGACATTAAATAAGCAGGGAGACAATATACAGCCTTAATGTACTCCTTTTCAAGTTTGAACAAGTCTGTTTTTCCATGTCTGGTTCTAACTGTTGCTTCTTGATCTGCATAAAGGTTTCTCAGGACCAATTAAGGTGGCTTAGTATTCCAATCTCTTTAAGAATTTTCCGCAGTTCGTTGTGATCCACACAGTGAATGCTGAATATTCTTTGGAAGGACTGATGCTGAAGCTGAAGCACCAATGCTTTGGCTACCTGATGCGATGAGTGACTCATTGCAAATGACCCTGATACTGGGTAAGATTGAAGGCAGGAGGAGAAGGGGACGACAGAGGATGAGATGGTTGGATTACAGCACCAATTCAATGGACAGGAGTTTGAGCAAACTCTGGGAGATGGTGAAGGACAGGGAAGCCAGATGCACTGCAGTCCATGGGGTCACAAAGAGTCACACACAACTGAGTGACTGAACAACAACACAGTCAAAGACTTTAGCATAGTTGGTGAAACAGAAGTGGATTCCTCCCCCACCCCGGAATTCCTTTGCTTTCTCTCTGATCCTACGAATGTTGGTAATTTGATGTCTGGTTCCTCTGCCTTTTCTAAACCCAGTTTGTACATCTGGAAGTTCTAGGTCCATGTATTGCTGAAGCCCAGCTTGGAGGATTTTGAGCATTACCTTGCTAGTATATGAAAAGAGTGCAGTTGTGCTGCAATTTGAACATTCTTTGGCATTTGGGAATAAGCATCTATTTTATCCTAAGATATATAAATGTATGTTCATGCAGTAAGGGAAAGGATTCTGTTGAATCTTACCTGTAGTTCCCCATGCTGATGGTGGTTTGTTTCCTTGTGCAATTGTAATTTTGGATTGTGAGCTCATTATAGTATGTGTCAGTGTGTGCACATGTGTGTGTGAGTCTTATACTCTGTTGTTGTGAAAGTGTCGCTCCATCACTCTGTTGGTTCTGATCCAGTTTTTCAATGTGCATTTCTTGGCTTAGGATTCCATATCAAGGGGCTGTTGTCAATTTCATGGGATATTTATATGGAAGGTCTTGGCTACTTCTGGACAACTATTTTTTCATCCCTGAGCCCTGAAGCTATGCCAGGTTTTCAGCTGTTTCCCCTGTGGGATCTCCAGATCACTAGCCTTTTTTTAAGCAGGCAGCATGACCCTAAGAGGCTTCACTATGGACTCAGGTATAGCTCCGCTGTGTCTCCTGGGCTCATGGCCACGTTTCCATCCCTGTGTGATTTCTAGAGTTCAGCTCCCCAGGCCCTAGGTTTTATTCCAGGTCCATAACCCCTGTGGTCAATGAACAGCTAATGGCTCTGGTTTCGAGTCCTCTTCTCTTATCATTTCTGAAACTTGAGGGTTCTCCTTCTCCTCTGCCTCCTTTTAAAGTTCACTTTTGAATTAAACTATATTCTATATTATCTAAAATTGTTAAATGATTTTAGCCAGAGAAGGGTCTGCCCATCAGTTTAATCTGATATCATAAAAGTCCTGAGTAATGAAAATTCCATCAATTAAGCTTTTGTTTTCTGTGTGCCTGTATTACATATGCCAGAAAAATCACGGTGTCTATAATCTTTATGCAGTAACTTAATTCACATGGTCCAACTTGGAAAGCATTAGTAAATGTGACTGGTTTCCTCAGCATATTAAAACAGTTCAGAAAATTCTCTGTGCTCAAAAATGAGTTTGCTGAAAAACCCATAATTCTCATGCTTATGCCTACTGACTATTTTTCCAGTTTGGTTTTTCTACCCTTCTAATTTCATACCTTAACTGGAAATGCTAAATGTTTGTGTTTTTAAAGTGATCATTTGTATGAATTGAGTGTCTTTGAAACTACAGCACGTCTGTCGTATTGCTTCTGTAGACATAACTACACAGGTGTCAGCTCTCTACTGATTTAAGGTTTATCTTGTCATGATTGAGAAAACTGCTCTGTATCTTAAAGACAATGCCCTGAAATGCACTTTGAATGTTCTCTCTTCTGTTTCCAGGTAAAAACTGTCCCGTGTTCACAGGGCTGCACAGTTAAGGTGGTGGCGGCTTTCTATCCTTGTTCTCCGCTCCTGCCCTCATAGCTCAGTCGGTAAAGAATCTGCCTGCAATGCAGGAGATCTGGGTTCGATTCCTGGGTCAGGAAGATCCTCTGGAGAAGGAAATGGCAAGCCACTGTATTTTCGCCTGGAGAATCCCACAGACAGAGGAGCCTGGTGGGCTACAGTCCATGGGGTCACAAGAGTTGGACACAACTTAGCGAATAAACCACCGCCGCCCCTCCTGCCCTAACTCCCAGGTTGCAGACACTCTAATCTCTATTCATCACTTTCCTCTTCTCTGGGTGTCACAACTCGTGGCTGTTTCTGGTTGACAGGGCTTCCATGGATGACCTCATTCACTCTCAGCCTGTTCTATCCCTTTATTAGCTTTCTTTCATCTTCCATGTTTAAGACCCTCTCAGCTTCCTCAAGGAAAAAAAATTGGCCTGGTAGTAGATGTTAGCCAATCAGAGAGCTTCTTTCCAACCATGTCCTAAGATGACTCACCTGAGCATGCATGCTCTTTGGGGGTATTTGGCTTTTGTGGACTTAAAAACAATTGCTAATGGATATCTAGGGATGTCCCTTGGACTGCAAGGGGATCAAACCAATCAATCCTAAAGGAAATCAACCCTGAATATTCATTGGAAGGACTGACGCTGAAGTTCCAACTCTTTGACCGTCTTTGTGAAGAGCCATCTCTTTGGAAGACTCTGATGCTGGGAAAGGTTGAAGACAAAAGGAGAAAGGGATGACAGAGGATGAGATGGTTAGATAACATCACTGACTCAATGGACATGAATTTTAGCAAACTCTGGGAGATAGTGGGGGACAGGGGAACCTGGTGTGCTGCAGTCTGTGGGGTCGCAAAGAGTCAGACCCAACATAGCGGCTGAACGACAGTCTAGGCCTTGCTGTTGGTGGCTTGAATTTTATCTTTTTTTTCCCTTCCTAGCTTTCTAAGGAGGTGAAGCTTCCTAGCTTCACTAAGAAGTGAAGATCTCTGTATGAAGGCTGCTCATTCTAGAAGGCTTTTGTGTGTGTGCCAAGTCGCTTCAGTCATGTCCCACTCTTTGCCACCCCATGGGCTGTAGCCCGCCAGGCTCCTCTATTCATGAGATTCTCCAGGCAAGAATACCAGAGTGGGTTGCCATTTCCTCCTCCAGGGCATCTTCCCTATCCAGGAATTGAACCTGAGTCTCTTATGTCTTCGGCATTGGCAGGCAGGTTCTTTATCACTAGCGCCACTTAAGGCTTACCTCCAGGTGAATGAAGTTGGACAACAGACTTGAGATTTAGCCTCAGAGTCACTGACCCTTGTCCTCATCTCTGGAGCAGATGGCTGTTAAAATCACAGCAGCTATTTCCACTTAAGTTTAGAAAAACTGAAAACAGAGCAGAGGGAATTTTTATGCCTGCAGAGAGAAAAGCACATCAGCGTAGTCAGGAGGCCACGCAGGTAGACAAGCGTACAGAGCACTTTAGAGCTTAGAGCAAGAGCCAAGGTGACCCCGGTTTCACAGCAGGAATAAGTTCTGCCCCAAGTTTTCTTAAGGATCCTGGGCTCTCAAGCCTGGCAGATTGCGTGAAGAATGGTCCAAATGAAAGCAAGGTCCTCTCCGTTTCAATAGATATTTAGGGAATACCCACTATGTGCCTGGTTTTGCAGCTCCTTGCTACCCCACAGAAGTATCGTTTGACATTTACACCTAATTTAAATAATAAAGAAATCAACACATGTTAATATTTGGAGACTACTTTGGGGCCCCCAACAAAAGTAAAAGGATCTTTTTTTTTCAACTCTAAATAGACCTTTAATGACTGGGGTGTGGTTGGACCAAAAAGGTTGAATGGTTTAGGGCACTGGAATGCTCTTTTGAAAGAGGGAGACTGACTCAAGTCCCCAGTCTGGTATAATACATGTCATTGTCTTCCCAAAGTTTCCACGATGGCAACCAAACCCATTGGAATAACAGAGGCTGCTGTATTTGGGCTCTTGCTGACTTCCCTGTGGCTTCTGCATGGCTGCTGTGTGGCTGGAGCATCTTCACGGAATCCATGTGCTGCTCCATCATCTAGGAGGAAAGGCAAGAAGGAACATTGAGTTTACTTTTGGGCAAAGGCAGGCTGGTGCCATCATCTTTGTCAGCAGCTTCTGGGATCTTTCAGGAAGGGGAATGCTCAGTTCAGTTCAGTCGCTCGGTTGTGTCCAGCTCTTTGCAACCCCATGGACTGCAGCACGCCAGCAACTCTCAGAGCTTGCTCAAACTTATGTCCATTGAGTCGGTGATGCCATCTTACCACGTCAGGAATGCTGGGTGTAGGAAATTCTCAAAATAGGAGTGCAGTTCCTAAAACTCATTCAATGTTGTAAATCAGCTCACTTTAATTAAAAAGTCAGAAAATGCGAAAAAAAATGAGGGGTTCAGCTGACACTGCTCTCGGCAGGATGGTATTTACTAGGGTCTCCTGCTGAGGGCAGTTACCTGTCCATCTCAGGAAACACTGAGGGTGTGTATCTCAGGTTGTAACATTGGTTAGAAAGTTGGCAGGTGGCAAAGATATTTCTGATGACAATTTAAAAAGGGGATGTAAACAAAATGTGCTTCTTTCACTTGATGGGTGGGAAATGTCAACCAGAAAGGTGTAGTCCCACACACTTGTGGAGAGTTCCATCCCTGACTTTAATGAACTGGTTCCTCTCAGGATAAAAGTCAGCTTCCCCCATATCCTCTCTCACTGCCAGTGTGACCTGCTTAGGTTACATCCTCGAGGCCCCGCACTTTGGTTCTCTGCTGTGGGCCTGTCACATGCTATGCTCTCTCCGAATTTATCTGGGTAGGACAGCTCCATTTGTTTGTGTTCTTGGGGTTTAGACTTTGCTCTTTTGTGCATTCCAGAAACTTGGTCAGCTTGTGGTTCATCCAGCAGACACATTCCTAGAAGTTTTCCTGGGGGCTGTTTGCCAGAATAAATGCTAATGAAAATCAGACGTGTCATAGTTCCTCACCCTGCCTGGACGGGTTGCAGAATCCTATGGGTTCCACACTCCTGGGCATGCCTTCAGGCGTCTCACATTTTATGTGTGCAGAATTGGATGTTGAAGAGAACCATGAACCCGGGGCTCTGGGCAGGTGTCTTCTCTCTCTAGGCTGGGTGGGCTCAGTTCATATTCTTTCTAAGGTCTGATGAGCTGGGTTTGGGGTCTGTTTAACCTGAAGCCTTTCACAGCTGACTGGAGCCAGATCCCCTCTCTCTGACGGTGTCCTGAGTGTCTTCCTTCCTCTTCCTGACTCACTGGAAGGTGGCCTCTGACCCCTTGAGCTGCCCAAACTGCCCTTGTCACGTGGCCAGGGTCAAATCCAGGCTCCACTTTCCAGTAATCATGTTACCCTCCCCTCGTGGCCTCTGGTTGTCAGCCATACTCTCCTTCTGAAATTCAGTCACTGACCTGATGAGATAAAATAAGAGGCTCTGGAATATGGGAAAGTGAAAATGAAAGTCGTTCAGTCATCTCTGACTCTTTGCAACCCCATGGACTCTACAGTCCATGGAATTCCCTAGGCCAGAATACTGGAGTGGATAGCCGTTCCCTTCTTCAGGGTATGTGGGAAAGAGTTACAATTTGGAGTTGCTTAGTCTTGGGTTCAAATCTCGGCTCTGACACCTACTATGTGTGATTTTGGACCAGCTGCTTAACTGTTCTAAGCCTTAGCTCCCCAGATAAAATGAGGATGGAATCTGTTTCATTGGATTGTTAAGAGCAAATGAATTGAGACATACATGCTGCTAAGTTACTTCAGTCGTGTCCAACTCTATGCAACCCCATAGACGGCCGCCCACCAGGCTCCCTCATCCCTGGGATTCTCCAGGCAAGAACACTGGAGTGGGTTGCCATTTCCTTCTCCAATGCATGAAAGTGAAAAGTGAAAGTGAAATCGCTCAGTCATGCCTGACCCTCAGCAACCCCTTGGACTGCAGCCTACCAGGCTCCTCCGTCCATGGGATTTTCCAGGCAAGAGTACTGCAGTGGGGTGCCATTGCTTTATACATGAGTGCGGGCTAAGTTGCTTCAGTCATGTCTGACTCTTTGTGACCCTATGGACTGTAGCTCGCCAGGCTCTTCTGTCCATGAGATTCTCCAGGCAAGAGTACTGGAGTTTGAACCTGCATCTCTCATATCTTCTGCATTGGCAGGTGGGTTCTTTATCATTAGCTCTATCTGGGAAGCCTGAGACATACATGGGCCCTCAACAAATTTTAACTCTTTTGCTTGTAACCTCTTTTTCCCTTCTCTGTGCTCATGGTTTCCTATATCTTTCAGAGGACCCTTCCCAACCTCTCTGAGGCTCCGCCTCAATGATCGTGCATGTATGCAGGATTCCCCTGTCCCCCTCCCCAATATTCTAGTAATTATCCCTTCCCCATGAGCCCAAGATCTTACTGACAATCTCTTAAGGACACCCCTGTTTGATGTCTCTTACACACCCAAATATCTTTCTTCCCTAAACCAAAAACCATGGCTCCCTGCTCCTTCATAAACTTGCTCTTCTTTCTAAAACTTGTATTTCAATGAGTGACCCTACCCTTTACCTGCTTGTCCAGGCCAGAATCCCAGGAGTTCCTCCACACAGCCCCTTTCCTCTCTCACCTGTCACACCCAATCAGTTAGCCTCCAATCCTATGGATTGATTCTCCAGCTCGCCTTCACGTTTCCAACTATGCTGACCCAACCCTAGACATGACTCACATCCCTTCTCAACTGGCTGGTGATAGTGGTTTCCTGATACATCCTTGTGTCTCCAGATTGACCTCCTCAAGTACATCATCCCATTCTTCCTAGAGGGATTTATCTAAAATATTTCATCTCTCCTATCCCTGCTTAAAACTCATGATTGATTTGCCTTCAGAAATAAAGGCCAGATGCTACCAACTGGTCATCATCCTTTTGAGCAAAATCTGCTTTTAAAACTCCTTGGCAGACCGGTGGTATGTTCTCCAGTTATATAGAACCATCTGTAGTTCCCCCCTCACCCCACCCATTTACCACCTCAGGGACTTTGCCCTTGTTCTTTCTGGCAGGAAGCACCATTCTTGTTCTTCTTTCCTTGGGTAGCTCCTCTTTAACCCTTGACACTTCACACGGGAAGACTTCTTAGAGTCCCGTAGTGAGTTCACTGCCCTATTCTCTGGTTTTCATAGTACACTGTCTGCGTATCTCATGCATGTATGTTTAGATTACAATCCCCTATCTACCTATCTGTCATCTATCCAGTGTGTGTGTGTGTGTGTGTGTGTGTGTGTGTGTGTGTGTTAGTTGTTCGGTCCTGTCTGACTCTTTGTAACCTCATGGACTGTAGCCTGCCAGGTTCCTCTGTCCATGGGATTCTCCAGGCAAGAATACTGGGATGGATTTCCATTTCCTTCTCCAAGGAATCTTCCTGACCCTCAGATCAAACCTAGGTCCCCTACATTGCAGGAAGATTCTTTACCATCTGAGCCACCAGGGAAGCCTGTATGTATTTAATTAATTAATGTAACTTATTTAGAAATATTTTAGAAGCTTTTTAAGTTAGAAAAATTTTAAATTGAAGTATAATTAATCTATATTAGTTTCAGATCACTTGCAATTATCTTTGTATCTGTTGTGATGGAGGAGCTAAGCTTAATTTTTCCCCTCATATGATTATCAATTTATTGAAAGGACTATATTTATCACACTATTGTAGTCCAGTAATGAACTGTTCATATGGTTATTCTGTTTCTTGATTCTCTGTTCTATTGTCCTAATTACTATAGCGTTAAAGTTTCTGAGGAGGGAGAGCAACCCCTCCTCCATTGTTCTTATTTAGGACTGTCTGGGCTATTTAGGGACATTTTACAGAAGAACAAAGAAATGCCGTTGTGATTTTTTTGGAGTTGCATTGAATCTGTAGGTCACTGGGGAAAATTGGAATCTTTGTAAAAATGAGTATTCTGGTCCCTAACTAGATTCTCCACTTATATATACTGTCTTTAATTTCTCTAAATACTGCTTCACTATTTTATAGCTTTCTATTGAGGCCATGTACTTCTTCAGGTTGATTTATTCCTAAGGGTTTAAAAAAATATTGTAGACCACATTTTTAAGAAGATTTTATTTTTTTTCTGTTTCTGATACATGGAGATGCAACTGTTCTTTCAAAAAAAATTTTTTTAATGTTGACCTTGTATCTAGCAAACCTGATGAAGTCCCATATTCTAATAACTTACCTGCATGCATAATCACGTAGTCTGTCCATTATGACACTTTTGTTCCTATTCAGTCTTTATAACTTCTTTTACTCTTGCTTCCTTGCACTGGCTAGGACCTTGAATGTAATGTTCAGTGGAGGTGGTGAAAGCAGATTCCTTCTTTTGGTCTCAACTTCAGAGAGAAACTACAACATTTCACTGATAACTATTATGTTCTGAAGGGTTTTTTTTTTTTGTATTAATAGATACTCTTTATCAGAATAAAGAAGTTCTCCTCTATTCCTAGTTTTATAACTGTCTTCAATGTAAATGGATGTTGAATTTAATAAAACGATTTTCCCGCATTGGTTGAGATGATTATATGATCTTCATAAGCTATTTAATTCCCATTTTGCTGCAGGCTCCTTTTGGTGAATAAGCAAGGAGGTAAAAGTTGACATAGTTCCTGTATTCATGACGTTGTTTTGTCAAAAGAGTTTGCTTGGAGGTCTGAGTGTCTCTGATGAGAGAGGGAACAAGAATATATGTGCTGGAATTGTTCTGTGGGTTTCTGATTCAAGAAAATGATCTCCAAATGGTTCAAAGAAAAACAAGACAAGAAGCATTTCACTGAGGCTGGTGTGCCTATGGCAGTAAATGCAGCCGAATGTTATCCTTTAGAATGTAGTTGAATAAGGACACCAAGCGACAGAGAGTTTGCCAAGTTTTTGAAGAAGAGTTATTTAATTTTGATATATCTGCAAGGAACAGGGATTAAAGATTCATCAGTATGAGTATCGACTGTGTGTGTCACCTGGACTACAGCAAAGGGAGTGCAATTTCAAGGTAATTTCCCAAAGTATCAGGTTTTAAAGAGATTCCATAGAAAAGTTGGAAAGTAATTAGATAGGTAGTGGTTTATTTTTAATCGACTCGTTTCATGTCAAAAGTCTGAATTCTGCTTGCAATTTCCTTTCGGCTGGCTTACAGATGTGACTCAACCTGCATGCAAAAACCAGGACAGGCTGATTTTAAGAAAGTGACTCTGAACTGGGGGAGTGGGGGGTGGTGGTGGTGGAAATGGGCTGCCCAGATAGGTCCAGGAATAGTTTTTCAAGTAATTTAAAGTTCCTAATACAGAAATAAAGCAATATCAGAACACGTGGGAATTGTTTCCTTAGTGTATTTCACTAAGATATATGGGCTTCCCTGGTGGCTCAGTGGTAAAGAACCCACCTGCCAATGCAGGAGACTCAGGTTTGATCCCTGGATCAGGAAGGATCCTTCCTCCTGCAGAAGGAAATAGAAACCCACTCCAGTATTCTTACTGGGGAAATCCCATGGACAGAGGAGCCTGGTGGGCTACAGTCCATTGGGTAGCAAAGAGTCAGACACGACTGAGTAACTGAGCACACACGCACGTGCACACACACACACACAAAGATATATAGTTCTTGCTTCTTTAAAGTGAATAAGCATTTTTGTTATTTGGATTTGGGAAAAAAAATTCATAGGATGCATTTCTTGGCCAAGACTACTACTGGCATAAGCATTATAATGGTTTTTTTTTCACACATTTTTACTCCTAGTGGGTAAGCAGTTGGTGTTGGAATATAGTTGAGATCTTTATTGAAGAAAGTGGGAAAAATTCATTTTTAAGACAAAAATACTATGACAGTTGGACCCCAACAATGTTCGTTTGTCTTTCAGCATAAAGATGACATTTCTAACCAGTGCAATTTCTATTTTGGGTGGAGAAACATGATGTGAAGAACTGAAAGGACGTCTGGGTGTAGCAGTGTGTACCTGTCTGTATGGCCAAGTCCCTTTGCTGTCCACCTGAAATTTTCACAACATTGTTAATCAGGTATTTTTGTTGCTGTTTAGTTGCTAAGTCATGTCTGACTCTTTTAGGACCCCATGGACTGAGCCCACCAGGCTTCTCTGGCTACAGGTTTTCCCAGGGAAGACTATTGGAATGGAATGCCATTTCCTTCTCCAGGGGATCTTCCCGACCCAGCCGAGTCTCCTGCACTGGCAGGTGGATTCTTTACCACTGAGCCACCAGGGAAGCCCTGTTAATCAGCTATCCTCCAGTATAAAATAAAAAGCAAAGGAAAAAAAAAGAACATCTGATCCCTTTTCTACCTTAAGCTGTATTGTGAAAGGTCCCTCTGTGATTGAATCTCATAGTGCACACGACTCTAGTAGAGGGAGTTGGGTGTGGAGAAACAATTAGATGGAATTGCTAGCAATTTTATCACGGCCCTATTCAAGTTTGTCTTCTTCTCTGAAGTCTTCCTAGAGGAGCCCACCTATTTGTGAATCCTCAGATTCATCTCTTCAGGGTCAGGGATTGGCAAACTCCAGGCCCAGATAATAACTATTGTATAGACTTTGTGGGCCAGATTTTGCTGATGTTGTGCAAGAGCAGTAAAATGTGAACAGATGGCCGTGGCCATGTTCCAATAAAACTTTATTTACAGAAACAAACTGGCTCCAGCCTGTGGTTGAAATTTGCCAACCCCTGGTTTACACAGACAAATTCTGAATTTTGGTTTTTGGACTAGTGCTCCAGAATCATCTGGAGAATGTTGAAAGATAAAGGTTTGTAGGCCTCGTCCTCAGTATTTCATTCACAGCTTGGGGCCAGGGAATCTGTATTTTATAATGTCCCTTAGAGGATTCTGCAGCTTAAATTCCTAAAACAATGGTCCCTTCCACTTTTAAAAGTTTGTTTTTGTACTTAAACAAAGAGTTGTTGTTGTTGTTTAGTGGCTAAGTCATGTCTGACTCTTGCAACCCCATGGACTATATATATAGCCCACCAGGCTCCTCTGTCCATGGGATTTTCCAGGCAAGAAAACTGGAGTGCATTGCCATTTCCTTCTCCAGAGGATCTTCCCGACCCAGGGACTGAACCTGTGTCTCCTGCATCGGCAGGCAGATTCTTTACCACTGAGCCACCTACCAATAAACAAACACATAATATTGTGTTTTGTGTTTAAAAATAATGTAAAAATGGCATGATTCTTTGCACATCATTCTGAATATTGCTTATTTCTTTGTCCTTTTTACCGAGGCTTTTCTCTCTAATTGATGTCTAGGGATTTGTATTATAAAGGGTTTAGTCCTGTGTAGTAGGTTGTAGATATTTTCCCGTATTGTTGCCTTTTGATTCCATTTATGGAGTCTCATGGATGGTCAAAGCATATTGATGGAATGAAATGCTTCAGTTTGTTCTTTTAAGACAGTGGTTCTCAGTCGGAGGTGGTTTTCCTCCAGAAGACAGTGGCAATGTCTGGAGATATTTTTGGTGTTCACAGCTGTCATTGTTGGTGGGAGGGTCTTACTGGCATCTAGTAAGTAGAGATGAGAGATGCTGTCCAACATCCTACGATATACAGGGCAGCCTCCACAGTAAGGAATTACCCAGCCTGAAGAACCACTAGTGCACAAGTTGAAAAATCCTGCTTTAAGGCTTTTGTTTTTGCTCCTTACTTATTAAGGCATCTCTTCTTCCAACAGTACTAACATCTGTATCGAAATCTGTATTAAAAGTTCCTTAATTGATTCTGCTGCTCAAATTACAAAAACTCTGGCCCATTTTACTTACAGAAATTCCCTCTCAGTTCTTTCCATTCTGTGCCTACCCTCCTGTCTAAGTGCACTGAGGCCACCGTGTCCCCCACCCACTCAGGTAACCTGCCTCAACTGCCCGGGCCACGTTGTGTGTTCCATCAGTGTTTATAGGTTCTCCTCCTCAAACACCCTTTCCGTGGCCTGGATGACTCTGCCAACTGAGTGTGGGTATAAATGAGGGAGGGAGGTGACCCCAGGGTGCTCCGTGCTCCTCTGGACCCTCTGAGAACAGCTGGAGCCGATCTTGACATGTCCCACCCCAGACCCTGGATGCTGGAGGGATGTGTGCCCAGGGCAGGCAAGGGACTTGCCCCAACCGCTTGGCCACCTGTACACCAGGGTCATCGCCAGGATGCTGGGTGCTCAGCTGGTTCCGTTTTTCACCAGAACATTCCTTTCTGCTGTGTCTTTTGTGAGAGCTGCCATTGCCATCTAAGAGACTGGCTCATTTCAGACTTGAAGTTTTCAAGCCCATTCTCTCTTTCAGTCTTAGGAACTTAAAAAATTATGTCTTTATTTTTTTTTTAAATATTTTCTTCTTTTTTTAAAAAAAACACATATGTTCCCTCCCTCTTGAACCTCCCACCTACCTCTTACCCCATCCCTACTCTAGGTTGTCACAGAGCACCAGGCTGCGCTCCCTGTGTTATACAGCAACTGCTCATTAGTCATCTAGTTTACACATGATGGTGTATATATTTCAGTGTTACTCTCTCAATTTGTCCCCCTCTCTCCTGCCCATGTTGTGTCCGTAGGTCTGTTCTCTATGCCTGTGGCTCTATTTCTTCCCATTTTTAGGTTCATCAGTACCATTTTTTCTAGATTCCATTATATCACAGTTATCTAAGTCTATGCCCCAACCAGTAATGCTGAAGAAACTGAAGTTGAACGGTTTTATGAAGACCTACAAGACCTTTTAGAACTAACACCCCCAAAAGATGTCCTTTTCATTATAGGAGACTGGAATGCAAAAGTAGGAAGTTAAGAAACACCTGGAGTAACAGGCAAATTTGGCCTTGGAATGTGGAATGAAGTAGGGCAAAGACTAATAGAGTTTTGCCAAGAAAATGCACTGGTCATAGCAAACACCTTCTTCCAACAACACAAGAGAAGACTCTACACATGGACATCACCAGATGGTCAACACCGAAATCAGATTGATTATATTCTTTGCAGCCAAAGATGGAGAAGCTCTATACAGTCAACAAAAACAAGACCAGGAGCTGACTGTGGCTCAGATCATGAACTCCTTACTACCAAATTGAGACTCAAATTGAAGAAAGTAGGGAACACTGCTAGACCATTCAGGTATGACCTAAATCAAATCCCTTATGATTATACAGCGGAAGTGAGAAATAGATTTAAGGGCCTAAATCTGATAGATAGAGTGCCTGATGAACTATGGAATGAGTTTCGTGACATTGTACAGGAGACAGGGATCAAGACCATCCCCATGGAAAAGAAATGCAAAAAAGCAAAATGGCTGTCTGGGGAGGCCTTACAAATAGCTGTGAAAAGAAGAGAGGTGAAAAGCAAAGGAGAAAAGGAAAGATATAAGCATCTGAATGCAGAGTTCCAAAGTATAGCAAGAAGAGATAAGAAAGCCTTCTTCAGTGATCAATGCAAAGAAATAGAGGAAAACAACAGAATGAGAAAGACTAGAGATCTCTTCAAGAAAATTAGAGATACCAAGGGAACATTTCATGCAAAGATGGGCTCAATAAAGGACAGAAATGGTCTGGACATAACAGAAGCAGAAGATATTAAGAAGAGGTGGCAAGAATACATGGAAGAACTGAACAAAAAAGATCTTCACAACCCAGATAATCATGATGATGTGATCGCTAATCTAGAGCCAGACATCCTGGAATGTGAAGTCAAGTGGGCCTTAGAAAGTATCACTATGAACAAAGCTAGTGGAGGTGATGGAATTCCAGTTGAAGCTGTTTCAAATCCTGAAAGATGATGCTGTGAAAGTGCTGCACTCAATATGCCAGCAAATTTGGAAAACTCAGCAGTGGCCACAGGACTGGAAAAGGTCAGTTTTCATTCCAGTCCAAAGAAAGGCAATGCCAAAGAATGCTCAAACTACCGCACAATTGCACTCATCTCACACGCTAGTAAAGTAATGCTCAAAATTCTCCAAGCCAGGCTGCAGCAATACGTGAACCATGAATTCCCTGATGTTCAAGCTGGTTTTAGAAAAGGCAGAGGAACCAGAGATCAAATTGCTAACATCCACTGGATCATGGAAAAAGCAAGAGAGTTCCAGAAAAAGATCTATTTCTGCTTTATTGACTGTGCCAAAGCCTTTGACTGTGTGGATCACAATAAACTGTGGAAAATTCTTTAAGAGATGGGAATACCAGACCACCTAACCTGCGTCTTGAGAAATCTGTATGCAGGTCAGGAAGCAACAGTTAGAACTGGACATGGAACAACAGACTGGTTCCAAATAGGAAAAGGAGTATGTCAAGGCTGTATATTGTCACCCTGCTTATTTAACTTCTATGCAGAGTACATCATGAGAAACGCTGGGCTGGAAGAAACACAAGCTGGAATGAAGACTGCCGAGAGAAATATCAATAACCTCAGATATGCAGATGACACCACCCTCATGGCAGAAAGTGAAGAGGAGCTAAAAAGCCTCTTGAAAGTGAAAGAGGAGAGCAAAAAAGTTGGCTTAAAGCTCAACATTCAGAAAACTAAGATTATGGCATCTGGTCCCATCACTTCATGGGAAATAGATGGGGAAACAGTCGAAACAATGTCAGACTTTATTTTTGGGGGCTCCAAAATCACTGCAGATGGTGACTGCAGACATGAAATTAAAAGACGCTTACTCCTTGGAAGAAAAGTTATGACCAACCTAGATAGTATATTCAAAAGCAGAGACATTACTTTGCCGACTAAGGTCCGTCTAGTCAAGGCTATGGTTTTTCCTGTGGTCATGTATGGATGTGAGAGTTGGACTGTGAAGAAGGCTGAGCACTGAAGAATTGATGCTTTTGAACTGTGGTGTTGGAGAAGACTCTTGAGAGTTCCTGGGACTGCAAGGAGATCCAACCAGTCTGTTCTGAAGATCAGCCCTGGGATTTCTTTGGAAGGAATGATGCTAAAGCTGAAGCTCCAGTACTTTGGCCACCTCATGCAAAGAGTTGACTCATTGGAAAAGACTCTGATGCTGGGAGGGATTGGGGGCAGGAGGAGAAGGGGACGACAGAGGATGAGATGGCTGAATGGCATCACCGACTAGATGGACGTGAGTCTGAGTGAACTCCGGGAGATGGTGATAGACAGGGAGGCCTGGCGTGCTGCGATTATCATGGGGTCGCAAAGAGTCAGACATGACTGAGCAACTGAACTGAACTGAACTGACTGAACTGAATATAGAATATTTGTTTTCTCTTTCAAACTTCACTCAGGTTCTAGGTTCCTCTACCTCACTAGAACTGTCAGTTTTAGCAGCTTTAACTCAATAAAACACATGACCATAATGGCTGATACACATACACGCAGGGCATTAGCTGAAATTAGACGGCTCAAGGCACGTCTCTGCTCACTTGTCTGACCCTTCTGTTGGACTGAGTTCTTTGGAGGCTGGAACTAGGCTTGCTTCATCCTCTTGACCTCTCTTCTAGGCATTACCTGGCACGTCATAGAGTTTTCTGTAAAAGGACAGGAGAAGTAGGAAGGAGGCCCACCAAACTAAACTTGTTTAGTTTAGTGTCTTTAGGCACTTTAGTGTCTAAACTAGTATGGAAGGATTACCAGTGAGGTGCTTATGTGACTCCCAGGCAACCCCTCCCCGGCCCCCATCACCAAGTAACACAGGCGAAGAGGTTCATATGCAGCACTTTGCAGGGACTGGTAGCTTTGATGTTCTTGTATTTAATGATTCTGTAAGTGGGCCTTTTTCATACCTGTTTTAAGTTTGACCTTTCATCCTTCTGTTCATATGCTGCAGAGGGCACTGGAATTGCCAAAAATATGGGCAGCAGACAATTTAAGGCAAGAAAGCAGGTCACTGCTAAAGTGTCACATGAGGCTGTCTTCATATCACCTGGGGCTGGCAGGCACCTTCTCTCTGGCCTGGCCTCCACTTTACCCTGTCCACACCCCAGAAGTGCTCTTCTTGATTGTAGCATAAATTATTTGACATAAGTGAAAAGTTGAAATAAAATGTGAATAGTGTTAGATTAGTTCCATAATGTGAAAAAATTTGGCTTAAAGAGATGAATTAATCAGATGAAAAGAGCATACAGTATTTAATACATGAGCTTGTTGTTTACTGTAAGCAGGAAACCATTAACCTGTGAGCTTTCTCTTTATTCTTTCTGCTGATATGACAACGTCTTTATTCTTTTTCCCCGTCATTAGAAAACAGAAACTATCACCTGTTAACTTTTGAGTATTCCCAAAGTCAGGTCTGTTAATTATGATATCTTGGCAGTTTGGTTACTTTCTGCTTGTGGTTCAAATGTAATGGATTCAGGGGCAGTAGTGACATCTATAATAGGACTTTTTCCCTGTGAGATAAAATACACATACAAACTTAAAAAAAAAAAGCAAAAACACTGAATAGGCTGTGTACAGAAAAACAGGACTTACAATAAATATTTATGATGCCAAGATTTTGCTTAAAGGTTAATGATTGCACTTTATCTTATATTCGTTGTTAGGCAATTGACTTTTTAAAGTGAAACTAGTCTGTAGTGTTAGAGGATAGAAGAGCAGGTAGTTGGCATTGTTATTGAAGCCACTAGCAGAAAGCCCAAGAAGTAGCATAAATATGACACAATTATTTTAAAGAAGGGGTCAGTGACCTCCCAGTGCAATTAACACTCTGCTTTGTATTCAGCGCATATGTGTACGTGTGTGCACCATCATAGGATTCACTGTTTTGAGTCTCTTTAGAAATCTATGCAATTAGTAGTTTAATTTTTAGCTTCTGTCCTCTTTTCTTTACTAAGAGCGTTTCTCCTGGCCTTCTACATTGTTGTTGTAGAATCACTAGGTTGTGTCCCACTCTTTGTGACCCCATGGACTGCAGCATGCCAGGCTTCCTTGTCCTTCACTGTCTCCCGGAGTTTGATCAAACTCATGTCCATCGAGTTGGTGATGCCATCCAATCATCTCATCCTCTGTCACCCCCTTCTCCTCCTGCCTTCAATCTTTCCCAGCATCAGGATCTTTTCCAATGAGTCGGTGCTTTGCATCAGGGGGCCAAAGTATTGGAGCTTCAGCTTCAGCATCAGTCCTTCCAGGGAATATTCAGACCTTCTACATAAGTCATTCCTTACTGCATCTTATATGCTATTCTTGCTTTCCTCTCATCTATGAAGCCCAGACAGCAGCACTTAGATGGTATTGTTTATCCTCAGCATGTTTTCCTTTCAGTTCTTTGTTCCCTCACCTGGTGGAGCTGCCTCCTGGGCTGGTGAACTGGAGGCCTGCCCTTTCCACCCAGCTCTCCCCACCAGCACCCACGCTCACACTGCCCACGACAGGACGGCTGTACACAGTGACCCACCTAGACAGTCTCTGAGGACTGGTGGTCTCCAGCCGTGGGCTGTGACAATGGGACAGGAGCCCTGGGGCCTCTCTGACCATCAGACAGGTGGTCTTTGTCTTATGATGTCATTCCCTAAGCTGCACCATGGAGGTTTTCACTTCCAGAACCGATTTCTTTGTAGTGATCTCTACAATTTTTAAAATGATTTAAACATATGTCTGTGTTTTTAGGCATGTGTTAAAAGTCTTAATTTGTGATGAGGTCAACCTCTGACCTTGCTTTAAGAGTTGGTGTCAGAAACCTGGTTTACATGCCCTCTTTATCCCAGCGAATTAAATTCCTCCTCCTTCTTGAGATGATACCCACTCCAGGAAGCCTTCCTAAAAATAAATCCAAAGCCCAGGCACATATCAGGACTAAAGGAGCAATTCAGTCTGTCCCTCATCACCCATTGCTTTTCAGAAACCAAGTCATCTGTCTGCTTTTATCTCTTCAATGCTTTTTAAAAGGAAACCCCACCACATTTTCTGTTTTTGTCAACATGCTGGGAACAGAGCTGTGAACACGGCAGATAAGTCCAGGCACTGTGGGAGAAAAAAAGGGATTACTTTAGATTTTCCAGTGAGGGAAGGCTTCTTGGAAGAGGTAACGGTTGAGCAGAGAACTTTGTGAAAGAGGGTAGTTGCCGTTGTTCAGTCGCTAAGTCGTATCTGACTCTGCAAAATGAAGCAAAAAACCATGAAAAGTCTGAGAGAAAGCATTTCAGGTGCGGGCCCAGCAGGTGCAAAGACCCTGGGGTGGGGATGACCTTGACATAATCCAAGGACAGAAAGAAGGTGAAGGGGTTGAGTGTAAAGGAGGAGGATAGTGTGGGGGAAGAGAGAGCATCAGGAGTGGGGAGGGACCCGATTGGGGAGGGACCCGATTAGGTAGGGCTTTGTCTTCCCTGGAAGGAGTCTGGATTTTACTTTGAGTTGATCAAAATTGTAAATATGTTAAAATATTTACACTTTAAATATTTTCTTCAGATACCCACCTGTCTACTTTTATCTGAGATTTTGTGAAGCTTTTTCCAAGTGAGAACACAGAATTAACAGTGTGGTATTTTGGGAGCTGTTTTATTCAGTCCAAAATCCCTTAATCTTCCTAAAAGAGTTTGCTGGAAATTGTGTGACAAGGGTAATTAGCAGAGTGAGTAGCTGTTTTTCCAGGCAGAATTCTATCCATGTGTGTTAAAGCATGAACTCATTTCAGCAGGAGAAATCGAAGGTCCTGTTTTTCTGCAGTCTCTTATTCACTCAGTTCTGTTCTATTATCAGGCCTGGGAAGCCAGGGGTACATCAGATAGGAGTCTAATTTTCTGTTATCATAGAAGCAAATAATAATGGAATTAGCTCGGTGAACATGCCTCAACCCTTGGGCTGTCTGGAGAGAAGCACTGTTACGTTGTTTCATTTCATATTGTTTTTGTAACATCTGTAAGTGATAACAAAGCCAAGTCAAAGGTCAGCAAGGAACTCAGGGATAAACACTTTTCTTAGAACAGGAGCATAATTTAAAGATATGTAGTTAAATTTTTATCTTCCATTTGCAGCCGGGTCACATATCTCTGTAATCACCCTTTCAAATAATGAGGTTAGAAACTTTCATCAAACTCTGCTTAATAGAAGTCACCACCGTGCTTCCTTGTAACCTGCAGTTGTCATGCCAGCTGATCAGTTTGGAAGCCTTTAATTAAATATCACCTTTAAAAAGAATTGTTCATCAGGTAGGAAATTGGAAGACATAGGTAAGTGCATCTGTAGAGGCGATAACCTGGGCAGTCATTTCTCATAAGGAGACCTTACAATGGTTCAGGATGTGAAAGAAGAGATTTCAATTTAGATTCCTGTATCCGTTGACCCGCAGCTAAAAAGATCGAAGTTAGTATATTCCTAACGAGTCTCTGTTTTAACTATTTTCGCCTTAGAAAACTTCTCTAAATAAGTGTTCCTGAAATCAGCTTTCTTTAGGGCCTTGGATTAGGGGAGGCTCTTTTTCACTAACTACATACTTCTTTGTTAGACATCTGTTATCTGTGGGTTAGTGTTGTGATGACCTTGGGAGATGCCCCCCACCCCTCAACAGCACGAATAGTTAAAAATGTATATTCCACAGGAATAACATTTCTTTTAGACCAGCAGCTCTGAGTCACGGAACTCATTTCCCAGCAAAGGCACCACATTCCTTATGAGGGAATAATTGACCCATTTATGGTCTCGTTTCAGCTTGTTGCGGATCCTTGCGCCAGCAACCCGTGTCACCATGGCAACTGCAGCAGCAGCAGCAGCAGCGATGGCTACCTCTGCATTTGCAACGAAGGCTACGAAGGTCCAAACTGTGAACAGGCACTTTCCAGCGTCCCCGCCTCTGGCTGGACCGAGTCCACGGCACCCAGGCAGCTTCAGCCTGTCCCTGCGACCCAGGAGCCCGAGATAATGCTGCCACGCTCTCAGGCAACCATCACCCTGCCGACGTGGCAGCCGAAAACGGGCCAAAAAGTTGTAGAAATGAAATGGGATCAAGTGGAGGTGAGAACATTAAGTGAACATGTTTTTATGTAAGAAACCACTATGGTTAAAATCATTCCAGTGGTTCTAATATTAGCAATAAAAATCGAAAGCCCTGAAGTTACACATTGAACAAAAGATGCCATACTTTTTTCCTGTCTGCCTTTCCGTGTAGGAAATCTCTCTTGGTTATGTAAATAAGACATGCCAATTATGATTGTTTTATGAGCATAAGAAGAAAAAACAAGGAAGAAAATGAATGAAATTATTTTCTGAAACGATATCCACATACCTTTATGTGAGATAATCTTAGGTTTGGGACAGGCAGCTCAATGAAGAGTAATATCAATGAACATATTATAGACCCTCAATTACTGACCTAATTTTCCTCCATGGAATTTTATGCTTCAGTTTTAGTTTGTTATTGTTTAGATTCTGTTGTTGGTGACTTGCAGCACTTCAGTGGGATTTAGAAAAAAACGTATTATTGATTTTTAAAATATTTTGGCAGTGCATTTAAGAATGAAATTTCCAAGTTTGATTTATTTTGGCAACAGCAGATTCTGTTCATTGAGTCTTGTCTTGTCTGGGTTTGGCTTATTGTACCTTCAAGCGCATCAGAAGTCTCACACTGAGGATTTTCCAACAGACCTTTAAAAGTTGACATAAAATATAAGTTTTCTAGCTAGAAGAATTGAAGTTGGACAAACGGAAATCGTGGGTTTGAGTTAACATCGATAAAGTGCAATTCCATTCCATATAGTATTCCTTATCAGTATAGACCTGTGGTTGTATGTTATGACAGGCTTTTAGCTTACCTGAAAAAAAAAAAAAAGCCTATAAAGATCTTTGTATAGCATTTTTAGAGCCAAAGAATATGTCCAGAAATTTTGATTATGGTTATAAAAGAGTAAGGCAGCATTTCTTGTTTTATGTTCCTAGGTAATTCTAACCAATTGACCCACTTTTTCTCATTGCCACACAATTTGTGAAGGCCCATTCAGGCTGAAGGGCAGTGTTTATATGCTGCCTAAAAAACTGAGAACTTGTTCTGATTTCAAACTTACAATCAAGGCTTTGAAGTTAGGACTTTAATACCTCTTTGCTGAATGACACACTTCTCGAATGTGAACTAGGTTTGGTCCTATTTTTATCAAAGAACTGTCCCTTAAAGAAAATTTCTCCCCAGCCAACCATTAAAATCTCCCCAGCCAACCATGCTCTCCTGCGGTTGGTAAATGTGAAAAAGAAATGCCTCACCTTCCTATCATGCTGTTATCTCTTAGGCCATTCAATAAGCAAGTTACAAGTGCCAGAGGAACATGTGAATATATTTCTGGACAATAAGTTGTGCATGCTGGGAATGGGGTGAAAGTGCTGAGCATATTTCTTTATTGCCCTCTGTTAATTCAGTGATGATGAATGCTTTTAATATCCTTTTATGCCAACTCTCAGGGGATGAGCACAGATCATAGCATGAGGAATAAACGAATGAACAGGTCAGAAGCCCGTCACTGGATACAGCTCAAGTATTAGCAATATGCTTCCTGATGAGCACAATTCCCCCCTCGAGCTCCTTTTCTTAAATGCACATCAGTATAATGCTTTCCGGAACACGTCACTTAAAAATGAAGGTCTGGTCCACAGGGGACAGAAAAGGGCAGCTCCCAGCTTCCTGGCCTCAGCATGTTCTCCCACATCCACCTGTGAACCGAGCAGGGTCATTTGGACCAGACACGTCCTATCTATGGCTCTCTGGAAGGCTTGTTCTTCTAGTCTTTTGGATTTCTACCCATGATGTGGAAGCTACTCCTCTAAGGCCGTCTCCTTGTTCTCTAAGCATTTAGTCCTTCATTACCTCCCAGACTGAGCAGAGAGCAGAGGCCCGTGACTGCTCGCAGGATGAAAGAAAGAAGGGAGCAAATCTCCTGCCCTTCCCTGCAACATCCTATTAGCAGTGTAGTCATCCTGCTAATTTGCAGACTGCTCTCAGCAAAGCTTTTGTCTTTCACAAACTCAGATGGCAAAGCTTTCGCTATGGTTAACATTTGTAAGGTTTCACTTGGCTTTTCGAGTCACGATCCCCAGCATCATCCAAGGAGTGGAGTGGAGGCGGCCCGTGGGGTTTTGCTTTCTAATATGATCTTTCCCCAAGATTAACCCTAATAACCTGTCTTTTTTGTGGTGTTTTTTTTTTTCCCCTCCAGGTGGTTCCAGACATTGCCTGTGGGAATGCCAGTGCCAACAGCTCTGCAGGGGGCCGTCTGGTATCCTTTGAAGTCCCACAGAACACGTCGGTCAAGTAAGAAAGCTCCTAGTGAAACGTGGTTACCATCGATACTCTGGCTGCTGGGTGGCGTCTGTTCACATAACAGGCCTGTAATGGGTCAGCCCAGTGGGAACCAGGGATGGAATTCCATGTTTAGAGGAGGCCTGTGTCCCTTAGGAACTAGATTTCAGAGGCAATTTCAGAGGAGACTCCAGGGATGCTGGGTGGGATGAGTTAGGTGGGAGATAAGAAACCCAGGAGCCTTAGCTGAGGTCTAGAGCCAGACCCTTAGCTTCTTCAATGACTTTTGCTTCCCAGATTCTTTGGCTTCTTCAGATTTTAATGGACCATAGGTTAAATTCGTATGCATGATTTACCCCACGTTTAACATCCAAGCATTGCAATTATGTCTTTAAAAACAAGCAGGTGAGATGTGTGTTTTGTTGTGTTTTAAATTTATGCTCCTTCAAATTACATACTGCTCAATGTCACTGCAGGGGGTGGGGAGGAGGCAAAGGGAAGTGGTGTTGACAATACCTGTGGGGACACCAGGTGCTGTGCATTGCTGGGGAGTGGGGGTGGAGGCTGCATGGAGCACCCCTGACCTGTCTGACAACTCCCCACCCTGTGCTGTGCTGTGCTGTGCTTAGTCACTCAGTCGTGTCTGACTCTTGGAGGCCCCATGGACTGTAGCCTACCAGGCTCCTCTGTCCACGGGGATTCTCCAGGCAAGAACACTGAAGTGGGTTGCCATGCCTTTCTCTAGGGGATCTTCCCAACCCAGGGATCAAACCCAGGTCTCCCACATTGCAGGCAGATTCTTTACCAGCTGAGCTCCCAGGGAAGCTACCCATCATGTACCCAAATGGGCACTTGCTGTCTAGTCTTCAGGGACTTTAGAAGAGAGGGTAGGACTTTGGGAGGGGGAGGACCTGGCCCAGCTTAACCAGGATACTGCATGATTCCATTGAAAGAGGGCAGTGGGCACTCTTCACTTGGACCACACAGGGTCATTTTTGTATACCTTGCCTTCTAAACAAAGGAATCTCTAAAAATGTTTGGATGAGGGGCTTTGTTCCATTACCTCTGTATCTCCTGCCCCGACCTGGAAGTCACCTGGTGGGAAAGAGCCAGGATGGACACAGGGAAGACGTCTGGCAGGGAGGAGGGTGAGGCCTGGGAGCAGCTCCGAGTTCTACCAGTAGGGGGACCCCTGTCCTAAGTGTTCTGTTGCTCCTACTGAGGACGGAAACCCCACCAGCCAGAGATGGTTTCAGGGAAATCATTGGTTTCCTTTATGTTTATGAAACCATGCCCCAGTTCTTTCTTGTCTGGGTCATGTTGCTTTACTTGCATAAGCCTTTCGGGAAACTTCTGGTCTATGCTTTTAAATGCTGCCTTCCTCTCCACTCCCCACTGCCCCCACAACAAATCTGAAATTCCCAAGACCCTTAGGCTGCAGTGTTAGACAGAAATAGCAGTGACCCAGGAGCAGCAGCAGCAGGTTGAGTAAGATGGAAGTGCAGAAGGATCTCTGGGTGCTGGGTTCACGTGGGAGGGTTGCTAGCCCCTTACGCTTTCCTTTATTGATGAATCTGATCGTTTAACGACCCTTAATTGAGACCCTTGCTGCAAGCCAAGAGCTCTGCCTTGGGTGGGGAGGGATCAGATCTGTGCACTGTGAACCCCTTCCCCAGCGGCACAGAGGAAGGAGTGGCAGCTGGGAAGAGAGGGGAAGGTCCTAGAGGAGGGGTGCTAGTGGGGTAGGCCTTGAAGAGTGACAGGTTCCCAGCGGGAGGGGGAAACGATGGCTGGGAGCCAGGATAAGACGTCCTGGGGGAAGACACAGTAGCTCCTTGTGGCCACTGCGCGGATGGCAAGGGTGGAGCTGCACAATCCGAGACTGAGAGGCATGGAGGCTGGGTGGGTTCGTCTGCTAGGGCATCTCATTCTTTGGATTTTATCCTGAAACCAAGGGAAAACCAGGGAAGACCTGAAGCATGGGAGGTGACACACTTTCACTTATTTGAGCAGCAAACTCAGGTGATTTGGGGATGTGTTACACATGTGTAATAAATTCTAGCAGAACGCTTTATCGAGTGGATATGGAAGAAGTTGGGCTTCCCTCGTGGCCCACATGGTAAAGAACCCACCTGCAATGCAGGGTTCAATCCCTGGGTCGGGAAGATGCCCTGGAGAAGAGAATGGCTACCAACTCCAATATTCTTGCCTGGAGAATTCCATGGACAGAGCAGCCTGGTGGGATGTAGTCCATGGGGTCACAAAGAGCTGGACATGAGTGAGTGACTAACACACACGCATGGAAGAAGTTGTCTCTAAATTCAACAGTCCCTTTTATTATTGATGAAAATTATGACCTAGATTACCTATTAGTGATTTTGTGGTATATTTTTGATCAAGTGGGAGATGGGTGTTTTTACCAGCATGGGAACTGATCATCATGAGTCCACATGAGGCGGGCGCCTGTTTAGAAGATCATGTCATCCATTTCTTGATACTTTTATGGGTGTATGCGTCATCTTTATTTTTAGTGTTAACCTGATGGCCTGATTCTAAGATGAATTTTTCTGAAAGGGAGTTTCCATTGACGTCGTTCTCGTTTTCAGAATTCGACAAGACGCCACTGCCTCGCTGATTTTGCTGTGGAAGGTCACGGCAACGGGATTTCAGCAGTGCTCCCTCATCGATGGTCGGAGCGTAACCCTCCTCCAGGCTCCTGGGGGCCTTGTTCTCTTGGAGGAGATGCTTGCCTTGGGACAGAATCACTTCATTGGTGAGTTGTATCTAAAACTAAATCTTGTATCTAAAACTCATGGGATTCAACTTGACCTCAGTTTGGTGTGTTAGAGACAATATGTAGGGAATTTTGCCCAGATAATCTGAATTCCAGCCCTTAGCATAATTTCCTCCATTTTAGGTGAGGTTTCACATATAATAAATAGGACTTCCCTGGTGGCTCAGACGGTAAAGCATCTGTCTACAATGCAGGAGACCTGGGTTCGAGCCCTGGATTGGGAAGATCCCCTGGAGAAGGAAATGGCAATCCACTCCAGTCCTGTTGCCTGGAAAATCCCATGGACAGAGGAGCCTGGTATGCTACAGTTTATGGGGTCGCAAAGAGTTGGACACGACTGAGCGACTTCACTTCACTTCACATATAATCAAAATTGACTTCTGAGATGTAATTTCCAGTGTGGCTCAAAATGGGAAAATTGTGGGCTCTGGAATCTGGAGACTGTATCCCAGCACCGAGCAGAGTATCCTCGGTGTGTGGTCATCAGCGTCCAACGCTCTGAGTCTCGGCTTTGTTTTTGTCTTCAGTCTTCTTTCTCCTGGAACTGTGGGCAACTGGAGGCAGTGAATGTCAGTGTCTCAGAGGAAGCTTGGTTGTCCCTTGATATTGGCATGACCCAGAGGCAGGGGCTCAGCACCTGAGCATGCACTTGATTGCATCTGAGCCTCTGACTCAGGATAACTCAGGGGAATCCCAAGTTTCTTTGGGGGTCCCTCTTGCCCACATCACCTTCCTCCATGGGTCACTTCTGAGTTTTCACATTTTCTTGAACATGGTTAAACCTGTCATTTAACCTTCTCTAAACTGCCACTTGTCCAACTAGCCGATTTTTAGATTCCTCTGTCCTGGAGGAGTAATGGCCTTCAGAAAGTGTGATTCTTCTTGACCTCCTCTACCCCTCTTACCTCCTGCCCCCTCAAGGGCTACACTTGGGCAGTTCCCACAAGACTTCCCCTGGCTTAGCCTTCGGACTCTGTCCTGCCAAGTGTCTTCATCCCAGGGATAGACTTGAAGTCCAGCCCCTTAGCATGCCAGTAGCATCCTGACTGTATTCAGACATGTGCCATCCTACAGCTGCCGCTCAAAGACACAAGCTCAAGTTTAGACTCTGCCAATCCCAGTCCAGTGCGCCCACATAGCTGCTGCTTCTTGCTCTTGGTACCCTGTCCTGTTCAGTCGCATTCTCCAACAGTCCTCACCTGGAGGATGGGGGAGCCAGAGGGCAGAGGCAGCACCTGTCTCGCAGGGGTGTTGAAAAGGTGTAATGAAAATGGATGTAAAAGTATAAATTACAAATGTTAGGGATGATTTTGGTTAATTTCACCATTGTTTCCTAAGGTACACTAAATATTTTGCTAAACTAAATAGAAGCATTAAGATGTATTCTCCAAGAGATGTGTCTGATGCAAATATAATGAAGATAAACTGGGAAAATAAAATCCTCAACTCATATAATTTATAGTGTTATTTTATATTGGGTCCTTCTCTGATGATAAGGTCATTTCCTAATCTTTAGAAATCTAACTGGGGGTAAGGGCAAGGATTTTACTGGATGGAGAGAAGGTGAAAAAGAAATCAGCTTGGGACGTGGACATGCTGGTGAGAGGGACAGTAATCAACTTTGGACCCATTTTTGGCTATTAAGATGGATAGTAGATTATTAGAAAGTATGTCATGAAGTGTTGTCAACAGTCAAATCTCAATTTTTCTCCCTGATGCAAGTAACTATTATTTGCATCCATGTCTGTTGTAACAATTTATTTAAGAGGAAATGGTTTGCATATTTTGATATATAGTTTCAATTTAATTTTATATTAAGCTTGTAAGGTTTTCTTTTTAGTAGATTAGCCTGTTCTATGACATGAAGCTCTTTCAAGAAAATGTATGAGTTGTTACTACTCTTTAAAATGTCATTAATTTTGCCAAAATATATACACTTGAAATGTTATCTTACATTTTATATTACTTTGGGTAGTAACATAACTGTGATTTAGACTGACAATGGGAGTAGGGATAAATATTAATAGAGAAAGATTTTCTAATGTTAATATTAATTTATTCTTTTGAGATACAAGGAATTTTATGAACTCCAGCATAACTTGTGTTCCTTTTGCTAGCAGAAAATTTCACAGAAAAGCATGCTTTTGGTTGAATTGTTCCTTGGAGGAGTAATTTCCAAAAAATTAATTTAACATATTGATAACTCAGGTAAGGAATTCTTTCTCAAAACTTACATAGGTTATGATGAGGAGACCATGATTTTGATCCTTTATTTCTCCAAATCATTATTTTCCATTGTGAAAATTTATGATCTGATATCTTTTTAAATTTCCTCTCTAGAGCTTCCTATTTTATGTGGCTTTTAGTGTTACTCTTTTTAAAGGTAGAGTCGTGTTTCACAAGCTCCTTCTGAGAGAAAACGTCTGCTTCCTCAATGAGAGTTTGGTGACACCTACACATTGCCAGCTACTTCTTTTACAAATTCTTTTTGTCTTAAAGAAACAAGATTTTGCTTTTGTAATCATTGTGGAAGCCTTCTGCTTCCTACATTGATGTGTTTTTAACTTTCTTTTTGAGAGTTTAATTTTTTAAAAAGCAACTTCTTATAATAATTTCTTTTTTTTACAATACTGGACTCTGTAGGTATGACTACATCTTAGCTAAGAACCAAAAAACTATATTGAAGGATACAATGGCATTTGTTTGATGGATGAATGAAGGGATGCCAGTGCAGATGGGGAAAGCTTCCGTGTGGAAGGGAGAGGACAGTTGCAGAGCCGTGGCGCTGTCAGTCACTGCTGCTTCTTCCTAGAAAGAAGCCTGAGGCCGCCTCCGGAACCGCCTTCTTTCCCTCACTCCTGGTAGATTCCTGTCCATAACTGAGGTTCCCAGGAGTTTTAATATTTCTCTGCAACAGAGCAGAGGAGCCCATTTTGTGTCTTTGAGAGACAAATTTGGTTGCTATTACCAGCTTTCCATAAATGTTCTTTTCTAAAGTTTGTCACTGAGTCTCACATTAATATTCTACACATTCCAATGATGAGAATGTATTTATCTCTGACCTTTTCAGTGCTACTCCTTTCAGTTTCTTCCAGTTTTCCTCCATTGGCATGACCTTATGAATATTTATACTGTTTCATCGAAAGAAAGAGATGACTTAATATTGTACACAACGGGTAGCTCTTCCCTCTGGGCCTCAGTGTACCAGCCCCTTTGCTCCTGTGTAGTCCACCCAACTTCAGCTCTTTCACCTTCTTAATTATCCTTTCTGTTTTCCCTAAATGTGTCTTTTCCAAATATTTTATTTGCTTTAGGCAATGTTTTTGGGTTAAAGGGGCTTCTCTGGTGGCTCAGTGCAGGAGACCTTGGGTTCGATACTTGCTTCGGGAATGAGAATGGGAATGGCCACCCACTCCAGTATTCTTGCCTGGAGAATGCCAGGCAAGAGGAGGACAGAGGAGCCTGGCATTACGGTCCATGGGGTTGCAAAGAGTCGGACATGACTAGCACACCACTTGCACTAAAGAACTAAATTGACCTTGTTTCGCACCTTCTCCCTGCGAGGTGTCTGAGGTGCTCTTACCTCTGTGAGGATCCATTCACCCAGTGCTCTGGATTCCCAAGTAGGAAAGATTCATCGTTCCAGGTGCATTTCCATGAAATGTACTTGTGGCTTGCCTGACTGATGTATGGTCTTTCTTCAGTTTTGTATTACTTGCTGTTGCTTGCAGACATTGCCTTGATGGATGATCTCAGGAGGTGGAGCCAACCAGCTCTCTGGGTTGGAGAGCTGTCGGAGGTCTCCATTTCCTTAGGGTGAAAGCCCCACTGGACTCCTTCTCTAAGCTTTTATTTCCTCTTGTCACCTGTCCTTAGGCACGTTTTCCTCCGATTATACTCAATGGGGCTTCCCTGGTGGCTCAGATGGTAAAAAATCCTCTTGTCAATGCAAGAGACCCAAGTTTGATTCCTGGGTGGGGAAGATCCTCTGGAGGAGGAAGTAGCAACCCACTCCAGTATTCTTGCCTGGAAAATCCCATGGACAGAGGAACCTGGCAGGCTACAGTCCACGGGTTGCAAAGAGTCAGACACAACTGAGCAAGTAACATATACTCAATGGACCTCTGCTCCAGTCACCTACTACCTTCCCCACCTGGACCTCTTCCACCCTCCCACCCTCTCTGTTCCTCAGATGGCCAAATCTGTCTGTTAGAGAATTCCCTGGTAGTTCAGTGATTAGGACTCCACGCTGTCACTGTGATGGGCCTGGGGTTTGATCCTTGGTCCGGGAACTAAAAGCTGTGCAGCTTGGCCAAAAAGAAAGAAACAAAGAAAACCTCATTTAAACTCTCCTTACTTGGAGCTGCACAGGAGAAAACCAGCCAGCTGAAGTTCTACTCTACATGGACTCCCAAATCTCAAATATCTGTGAACTCTTACAAATTCCTACAGACACACAGATGACTCCAGAAGATCCTCATAGTTATTTCTCTTCCTGATCAGAAAACCCAGCAGGGCATGTGTGCTTTACTGATGCTTCTTATCGACCTATTTGCTCAGAGAAACACTACTTTTTGCCCTCTTACTTTTTTCTTTTATGGTTTGTAGTTGTTGCTTCCTCAATCTGATATTTTATCTTTCTTCTTCCTTGATTTTATTTTTCTTTCCCTCCAGCTCATCCTCTCTCCATTCTTTCTTTTCTTTTCAGTGGTCTAGCTGCTTGTATTTGCTTTCTTTCACTTTCCTCATTATCTTTTCCTGCTCATTACCTACTATTTTTTTTCATCACTTTGACCACATTTGTACCATTCTTTCTTACAGTTTTTAGTATATTTTTAATCTCTAATTTATATTTTAAAAGGAAATACATTTCTGTTTTATCTAGACCAATGGTATATTGTTTATAATTTACAAAAAAAAAAAAAACCCTGCTCTTATAACTTTTGATCTATTTGAACTTTACAAAGGAAGGAATAGTGCTGTCCTTTTAGGAGCTGGGATCACTTTTTCAGGATTATAGCTAATAGACTTGTTGCAGAGAAAAGCCAATTCTGACTCCATGTTGAAACTTTCTTTGAGTTGCTTTCTGTTGTTTTTGTTATTATAATCATACATAATGACCTGCCTCAGAGAATTCTGCCCCTCTGCCTGCCTGTTAAACTGAAGTGCCTTTGTTCAGGACACTGTCCACCTGTGGATGGGTACAGAAAGGAAGAAACTAACACATCCCCTGCCTGAGCCTTGTCATTCTAGGACATACTTACAAGATTAATGGCTTTTTTACTTTGTTTCCTCATCTCCCCCTGCCCACCCTCCCCATCTCTGCATCTCTGATCTACAAAAAAATAAAAATAAAAACAAAAAAAACTGGCATCCAGACCTTGATAAGATGGTTATTTTGAGACATTAGTCTACCATCTTCTTGGTCAGCTGGACCTCATCTCTTCTGTGAGCTTGCACTCAATAACAGATTAACCACTGGAAATCAGTGACTTCCAGATCTTTGTAACTGACATCATAACTTGATTAGAAATGATCCCAGTCTGCCCACAACGATTTTGTGCCACCTGGGAGCTGTAGACTGCTTTATATTTCCTTGATTCTGAATTTTCAGTTAAAAAAGATTCTGATCTTGCAAAATGATAACTTGCAAAGCAGTGCTTTTTATTGATTTTCTTCTCTTGAGAAATAAGGAGAAATAACTCAGTACTTGAGCAGGTACAATGAGGGTTGAGACTTTTACTGAGGTAATAAGATGGCTTTGGTACAGTAGACCTTCACAGCCCCGGGGGTTTAAATCTTCATGGACTTACCCACTGCATTTGTTTTCAGTGACATCATGATGCTTCCTTGGAGATACAATCTTTTGTAGTCTGTTTATTCTGGTATGTTTTTTTAAAATATGAAAATTTCAATATGCATCCAGTGGCTGGATGCTGTTATTCATAGGTAGAAGTTCCTAGTTTGGGCTCAGTTGGCCCCTTGTTTTGCAATAGTTGTGGGGTCAAAGGTCACTTCACAGAGTCCAAGAAGCTCTTAAAATGCACTATAGACTTGTGCATTTGTGCAGCCTTCTTAGGAGAAAGGTCAAACTTCATTGCATTCTCAGAGACATCTGTATCTCTTTTAGAACCAACTCATTACGCTGTTGTGGCCATCTCAGGTGGTCAGTGGTAAAGAACCTGCCTGCCAGTGCAGGAGACATGAGTTCTATCCTGGGTCCAGAAGATCCCCTGGAGAAGGAAATGGCACCCCACTCCCATACTCTTGCCTGGAAAATCCCATGGGTGGAGGAGCCTGGTAGGCTGCAGTCCATGGGGTCGCTAAGTCAGACACGACTGAGCGACTTCACTTTCACTTTTCACTTTCATGCATTGGAGAAGGAAATGGCAACTCACTCCAGTGTTCTTGCCTGGAGAATTCCAGGGATGAGGGAGCCTGGTGGGCTGCCATCTATTGGGTCGCACAGAGTTGGACACGACTGAAGTGACTTAGCAGCAGCAGCAGCAAGCAGCAGAGCTGTGAGAAATCTTTCTTATTAGTTTTGAAAATCTGCATTGAATGCCTTATTTCTCAGGCATTGCTGTTGTTCAGTCACTCAGTCGTGTGTGACTCTTTGGGATCCCATAGACTGCAGCACACTTGGCTTCCCTGTCCTTCACCATTTCCTGGAGCTTGCTCAAACTCATGTCCATTGAGTGATGCCATCCAACCATCTTGTCCTCTGTCATCCCCTTCTCCTCCTGCCATCAATCTTTCCCAGTATCAGGGTCTTTTCTAATGAGTTGACTCTTCACATCAGGTGGCCAAAGGATTGGAGCTTCAGCTTCAGCTTCTTGACCTGTATACAGGTTTCACAGGAGACAGGTAAGGTGGTCTGGTATTCCCATCTCACTTAGAATTTTCCATAGTTTGTTGTGATCCACACAGTCAAAGGCATGGTCAATGAAGCAGAAGTAGATGTTTTTCTGGAGTTTTCTTGCTTTTTTTTCTGATCCAACGAATGTTGGCAAGTTGGTCTCTCGTTCTTTGCCTTTTCTAAATCCAGATTGAACATCTGGAAGTCCTCAGGACATGTACCATTGAAGCCTGGCTTGGAGAATTTTGAGCATTACTTTGCTAGCATGTGAAAGAATGTTCAAATTACCACACATCCACACTCAGGCCCTGTTCAATTCAGTTCAGTTCAGTTCAGTCGCTCGGTCATGTCTGACTGCGACCCCATGAATTCCAGCATGCCAGGCCTCCCTGTCCATCACCAACTCCCGGAGTTCATTCAGTCTCACATCCATTGAGTCAGTGATGCCATCCAGCCATCTCATCCTCTCTTGTCCCCTTCTCCTCCTGCCCCCAATCCCTCCCAGCATCAGAGTCTTTTCCAATGAGTCAACTCTTTGCATGAGGTGGCCAAAGTACTGGAGCTTCAGCTTTAGCATCATTCCTTCCAAAGAAATCCCAGGGTTGATCTCCTTCAGAATGGATTGGTTGGATATCCTTGCAGTCCAAGGGACTCTCAAGAGTCTTCTCCAATACCACAGTTCAAAAGCATCAATTCTTGGGTGCTCAGCCTTCTTCACAGTCCAACTCTCACATCCATACATGACCACAGGAAAAACCATAGCCTTGACTAGATGGACCTTAGTCAGCAAAGTCATGTCTCTGCTTTTGAACATGCTGTCTAGGTTGGTCATAACTTTCCTTCCAAGGAGTAAGCATCTTTTAATTTCATGGCTGCAGTCACCATCTGCAGTGATTTTGGAGCCCCCAAAAATAAAGTCTGACACTGTTTCCACTGTTTCCCCATCTATTTCCCATGAAGTGATGGGACCAGATGCCATGATCTTCATTTTCTGAATGTTGAGCTTTAAGCCAACTTTTTCACTCTCCTCTTTCACTTTCATCAAGAGGCTTTTTAGTTCTTCTTCACTTTCTGCCATAAGGGTGGTGTCATCTGCATATCTGAGGTTATTGATATTTCTCCCGGCAATCTTCATTCCAGCTTGTGTTTCTTTCAGTCCAGCATTTCTCATGATGTACTCTGCATATAAGTTAAATAAGCAGGGTGACAATATACAGCCTTGATGTATTCCTTTTCCTATTTGGAACCAGTCTGTTGTTCCATGTCCAGTTTTAACTGTTGCTTCCCAACCTGCATACATATTTCTTAAGATGCAGGTCAGGTGGTCTGGTATTCCCATCTCTCTCAGAATCTTCCACAGTTTATTGTGATCCACACAGTCAAAGGCTTTGGCATAGTCAATAAAGCAGAAATAGATCTTTTTCTGGAACTCTCTTGCTTTTTCCATGATCCAGCAGATGTTGGCAATTTGATCTCTGGTTCCTCTGCCTTTTCTAAAACCAGCTTGAACATCAGGAAGTTCACGGTTCATGTATTGCTGCAGCCTGGCTTGGAGAATTTTGAACATTACTTTACTAGCATGTGAGAAGAGTGCAATTGTGCGGTAGTTTGAGCATTCTTTGGCATTGCCTTTCTTTGGACTGGAATGAAAACTGACCTTTTCCAGTCCTGTGGCCACTGCTGAGTTTTCCAAATTTGCTGGCATATTGAGTGCAGCACTTTCACAGCATCATCTTTCAGGATTTGAAATAGCTCAACCGGAATTCCATCACCTCCACTAGCTTTGTTCATAGTGATGCTTTCTAAGGCCCACTTGACTTCACATTCCACGATGTCTGGCTCTAGATGAGTGATCACACCATCGTGATTTTCCGGGTTGTGAAGATCTTTTTTGTACAGTTCTTCTGTGTATTCTTGCCACCTCTTCTTAATATCTTCTGCTTCTGTTAGGTTCAGGCCATTTCTGTCCTTTATCGAGCCCATCTTTGCATGAAATGTTCTCTTGGTATTTCTAATTTTCTTGAAGAGATCTCTAGTCTTTCCCATTCTGTTTTTTTCCTCTATTTCTTTGCATTGATCGCTGAAGAAGGCTTTCTTATCTCTTCTTGCTATTCTTTGGAACTCTGCACTCAGATGCTTATATCTTTCCTTTTCTCCTTTGCTTCTCGCTTCTCTTCTTTTCACAGCTATTTGTAAGGCCTCCCCAGACAGCCATTTTGCTTTTTTGCATTTCTTTTCCATGGGGATGGTCTTGATCTCTGTCTCCTGTACAATGTCATGAACCTCCGTCCATAGTTCATCAGGCACTCTATCTATCAGATCTAGGCCCTTAAATCTATTTCTCACTTCTACTGTATAATCATAAGGGATTTCATTTAGGTCACCTGAATGGTCTAGTGGTTTTCCCTACTTTCTTCAATTTAAGTCTGAATTTGGTAATAAGGAGTTCATGATCTGAGCCACAGTCAGCTCCTGGTCTTGTTTTTGTTGACTGTATAGAGCTTCTCCATCTTTGGCTGCAAAGAATATAATCAATCTGATTTCAGTGTTGACCATCTGGTGATGTCCATGTGTAGAGTCTTCTCTTGTGTTGTTGGAAGAGGGTGTTTACTATGACCAGTGAGCTTATCTGTAAATGGTAAATTGATTTAGGTGTGGTCTCTGAGTTCAAGGGGCAACAAAGGAGGAGACAAGGGGTGTGCCAAAGACTAAGGAGCAGCTAACTCTTCCAGGAGCATGGGGGCAGGGTTTGTAGTGGACAGGCAAAAGATTATTCTTGGCTGTGCAAAGGGCAGTGGGTGACAATTTAATGGCACAGGAGTCTGTGTAATTAAGATAACTTAATAATAGTGCTAAAAATTGACAAATGGTCAGTACAAATAGAAATAGGCTTTAATTTCAACAAGCCCATAATAGAACCTTGGAAAATCCCATCCACTCTTCTAACTGCTTCTTCAGTTCAGTTCCATTCAGTTCAGTCACTCAGTCGTGTCTGACTCTTTGTGACCCCATGAATCGCAGCACGCCAGGCCTCCTTGTCCATCACCAACTCCCGGAGTTCATTCAGACTCACGTCCATCAAGTCCGTGATGCCATCCAGCCATCTTATCCTCTGTCATCCCCTTCTCCTCCTGCCCCCAATCCCTCCCAGCATCAGAGTCAGAGTCTTTTCCAATGAGTCAACTCTTCGCATGAGGTGGCCAAAGTACTGGAGTTTCAGCCTTAGCATCATTCCTTCCAAAGAAATCCCAGGGTTGATCTCCTTCAGAATGGATTGGTTAGATCTCCTTGCAGTCCAAGGGACTCTCAAGAGTCTTCTCCAACACCACAGTTCAAAAGCATCAATTCTTGGGTGCTCAGCCTTCTTCACAGTCCAACTCTCACATCCATACATGACCACAGGGAAAACCATAGCCTTGACTAGATGGACCTTAGTCGGCAAAGTAATGTCTCTGCTTCTTAAACATGAACAAATACACATAAAGTTAAGTGCTCAAAGGGGAGAATTTATGTCCTGGGTTCTCTATTTATCCTCAACAGGTAAAGGAAGTCTAGTCTTTGACATGATTTTTCAGGAAGTCTTTTAGAAGCTTTTAGTAAAGCTCTATTTTTCTATTCTTGAGCTCACTCTCTCCCTTCTCTTCTGGGTACACTGTTCCTATAAGATTTGTCCTTTAAAATGGAAGTTCAAAGTTTAGCTGAAGTTGAATGTCTCATACCATAAATTTGATGAAAAGAGGGATTTGGGCAAAAGTGTTCTCAAAAGTCAGGGGACTCCATGAGGACTGCACTGGTTGGGGTGAGGGTGGTGGGCAGTAGTCAAAGGGGAAATTTTGAATAGAAAAGTAGGGACAGGAGATTTTTTTAAAACATCATAGTTTGGTTGAAGCACTCTGAAGCTTTGCATAGTGACCAATGTTAATGATGAAGGCAGGAGGAGAAGGGGATGACAGAGGATAGGATGGTTGGATGGCATCACCAACTCAATGGACATGAGTTTGAGCAAGCTCCGGGAGTTGGTGATGGACAGGGAAGCTGGCATGCTGCAGTCCATGGGGTCACAAAGAGTCGAACACAACTGAGCCACTGAATTGAACTGAACTGATTTAATGGTATGAGCTTCCCTGGTGGCTCAGATGGTAAAGAATCCACCTGCAGTGTGGGAGATCTGGGTTTAATCCCTGGATCGGGAACATCCCCTGGAGGAGAGCATGACAACCCACGCCAGTATTCTTGCCTGGAGAATCCCCATGGACAGAGAAGCCTGGTGGGCTACAGTCCATGGGATTGTGAAGAGCTGGACATGACTGAGTGACTAAGCACAGCACATTTCATGGTATGTGTTTTCTGCAAGCCCCTCAAATCTTACATTAATAGGCTAAATAAAGATATAAAGAAATAAGGTACTGATTGGGGCACTTAAAATTTCAGCGTATTCCATACTAGACCTTGATGGTATCTTAATTGAGTATGATATATTTTAAGACCATTAGTATGAGGATAGGTATTTGCACGCTAGTTCTGAATCAGTAAAGCAGGGTTGGTTCTCCAAAATGTCTTAACTCATCTTTCTTGTACCCAGGTTGCTGCCTGATTACTTTTCAAAACTTTCATTCTCGTAGTGTCAGAACCTGCATTCTCCCGACCTGCTTAGTTACATGAAGACTCAGTTTCCAGGTCATCCTCCAACAAGCCTACAATATTTAATGAGTTCTTATTGGTGGAGATGGATGGAGTATATATCATACCATCCAAACATGGGGCTCAGAGGTCCCTGGCCCCTTGGATGTACATTGAGCTGGAATTTTCCTCTCTAAGTCCACAAGTATTGAACTTCCTCGGACTTTGAGGAGAGATGTTTGTAACATCTAATTTCTTGCAGGTGTAAGGCTGCACTGTCTCTAGTTCCCTTTCAGGGCTGTCATGCTGTCCAGCTTCTCTGCCCATAGTAGGCCCTCATCTTGTGGTCTGGATCTTGTCTTCCTGAAACTTGGAGCAGTTCTGCCTGGACCACCCCTAGGTCTTGCACACTGATGCCAGCCTGGAATGGGGCTGTCTTTTCCCTCTTCTGAATCTTGTGGTTGGAATTACTGGTCACCCTTTCCAGATATTCAGTTCAGTCAGTCAGTTCAGTCACTCAGTCGTGTCTGACTCTTTGAAACCCTATGGACTGCAGCACACCAGGCTTCCCTGTCCATCACCAGCTCTTGGAGCTTTACTCAAACTTATGTCCATGGAGTCAGTATGCCATCCAATCATCTCATCCTCTGTTGTCCCCATCTCCTCCTGCCTTCAATCTTTCCCAGCATCAGGAGCTTTTCCAATGAGTCAGTTCTTCGCATCAGGTGGCCAAAGTATTGGAGTTTCAGCTTCAGCATCAATCCTTCCAAAGACTATTCAGGACTGACTTCCTTTGGGATTGACTGGTTGGATCTCCTTGCAGTCCTAGGGACTCTCAAGAGTCTTCTCCAACACCACAGTTCAAAAGCATCACTTCTTTGGTGCTCCAGTCCTGCAAGTTTCCCATTTATTTCTCTCTCTGGGTAGATGGCATCGTTTTTTTCTCAGCCCTGTCTTCTTTCCGTTCTTCTAACTCCTTTATGAAATCATTGCTTTTCAACCACTTAAATTTCACCCACCCCTTTGATAATCAAGTTTGCAGCCAGCCTCACACAAATAAGTGTCTAAGTTGTTCCCTATCCTTTTAGAGTTTTTTTGGTATGTTGATTTTGTATCTTTAATCAGACTATATAAGTCTAGAGAGAAGGCACCATGTCACTGCTCCTTGCACCATGATGGTCACATGGTATCCTGAGTGATTATATTTTGTTCATTTGTCACAAAGAGTTGTTGAGTCAACCAACTCTTTGTGATCCCAGGGACTGTAGCCTGCCAGGTCCCTCAGTCCATGGGATTTCCCAGGCAAGAATATTGGAGCGGGTTGCCGTGTCCTCTCTGGGGGATCTTCCCAACCCAGGGATTGAATCTGTGTCTCCTGTATTGCAGGCAGATTCTTTACCTTTGAGCCACCTGGGAAGCCCCTACACTTTGTTCATATGTAACATTTATTCTGCTCAGGAAATGCCACATGAGGAAAATTTCCAGTTGCCAGTACCAATCTTAAGATTTCTTTTTAAGTTTTCATAGCCCACCTCTGTGACACTTAAACTTTACCCCCTTTTATTACATTAAAAGTAGAGGATCAAATGAAGAAGAAAGAAAGAAAGAAAAACTTTTCATCATTCTTTTGGGAATGCTACATTTTGCACCTTGCCCTTTAAGATGTCTTGCTCTGGAGACCAGGGGTAACGCTGTCAAAGAAAGTTTGGAAAAGATACCAGCTGTAGAATCATTAACATCTTCTTTTGCTAAAAGGTTAAGATTTAACAAAGAAAATGCAAATATTTCAACTTTTCATGGTCATTTTAAAGCCACAGTCGAATATGGTCTATTGAACTCCCTGTTACAGGGGGGAGAAACTTGGGAATGTTCAAATAAAGGCAATAGTTGAAAGAGAACAAAAACAGTCTGTCCTGAACGGCATAATTTAGATAAAATTTTTATAGCTCACATTGACCTAGTTAGGAGATTTCTGTTCAATTTAAGTTTTACTCAAATTGAAGTCACATTTCAATATTATTAATAATCAAGATTATTCTTTTTATAATTGGTAATGACTATTAGGATTTTTGGTTGTTAGTTGGCTTTGAACCACAGTGCTTTGCCATCTTCCTCAATATTGTCATGGTGACCATTGTTTACTGGTACTTACTGACTGTGGTGATAAACCAGATATTTTTTTTAAAAAATCACTCTATTATAAATACACATGGTCCCTAAAGTTAACAGTACAATACTCACTGGGCCCCACTGAACATTGGTTAATCAGACTGTAGTGGAATTGGGGCAGGTGAGTGAAGATAAATGAGACATTTCTCCTACCCTTCAAGACAGCTCCTGGAATCAGGCTTCCCAGAAAGGCAGATTGCTGGCCTATGGAGAATACGTTGGTGGTTGCCAGAGACAGTGGGTGGGGTATGGAGAGTGTGTGAAATGGATGAAGGGGGTCAAAAGGTACAAACTTCCAGTTATAAAATAAGTAAACTTGATGATGCCATGCACAGCATGGTAACTGTAGTTAATACTATATTGCATGTTTGAAAGTTTCTAAGAGGGCAGATCTTAAAATTTCTTTTTATAAGAAAAAGCATTTGTAACTATGGATGATCATGTATATTAACTGGACTTATTGTGCTAGTCATTCTGCAATAATACAACTATCAAATCGCTTTGTTGTACCCCTGAAACTGATATACTGTTGTATGTCAATTACACCTCAATAAAAAATAAGTAAAAAAGGAGATGGTGCAAGTAATTCTCCTATTACGTAAGCCTGATGCCTTAAGTGGGGAGGAGGGGGTTTGCTTGATTTTCAGAAGCAAACTCAAGAGATGTCTTTATAACCATAAACTCTCCCTCTCTCTGTTTTCCCATTCTGCCTTCCTTATTTTCTCTTCTTCTCTCTCAGTCTTTTATTTAAAAAATAAAATAGCGTGTTTTACTTGCAGATTAATTTTGAAACATTAAGTAATATAAATTACTTTTATATTTTTAAGAACTTCTTGTTAACTGGAAAGAAATGCCTTTTTACTTAATGATACTAGTTTTTTTTTTTTTTACTTTTGGTCATTTAAAATTTTAAATCTTTAGTTTCTGTTCTCAAGGTTTTCCTTCGTTTGCTTCCAAAAAGAAAGAGCATAGCTCTGATGCCTGTACATTGTCCATGACCCAGGGGCCGGGGCAGGTCCTGACAGCATGTAGGATCTTAGCTCCCTGACCAGGGATCGAACCTTCACCCCCTTCAGTAGAAGTAGAAGAAGGAGTCTTAGCCACCGGACTACTGGGAACTTCCTGTTAACTCTGGAAGGAAATAGTTTTTTTACTTAGTCGGTGCTAGTGAATTTTAACCCACATCTTATCCACTGAATTTGATTAAAATATTAAAAAAATTTTTTTCCCTGATTCTTTTAAAGACAAACTTTCTCAGGGCTTTGCCAGTTTACCATTGAAAGCTTTCCTTAGTTTCTCTCAGTGCAAATTTCAACTGAGAAAGTAGATTCTTTTATGGCCTTTTTTATAGCCATCTCCCTGCTCCTCGATCGCATCTCTTCTGTTTCTTCTTTCTAAGCAAGTGGAAAGGGAGAGAGGAAGGAAGAAGGAGGAAGAGAGGAGGGAGTGGGAGGAGATGGGAGAAAAAGAGAGAGAGACTGATTGTCAAGGCTAAATATATAAACCCAAGGGAGTATGGTTTTATCCTCACCAGAATGTAATTTTCCAGTTTACTCTCCTTTAGAAAATAAAAGAAGATTCTGTTGTCTCTTTCTTGTTATAAAAGTAGTACACACAAGAATAAGAGAAACTGACATGTACTTTCTGTAACCCCCCACCCCCACCACTGACAACCAGTTTTTACATTTTGTTGCATTTCCTTCCAGATACTTTCCTTATATGGCAGTGTGGGCATGTACATAACATGCTTTTTTAGAAACAGAACACATTCGTGTGCTGTCTGTTTATTTGCTTTTTTTCACTTCATGTATCATTGACATTCTTTTGTGTTAATAAATATAAACCCTAGTATTCTTCTTAATGACTGTATAGTGTTCCACTGAATTGATGCACTATGATTTAATCAATACACTATTGTTAAGCAATTATCTCCTTCCTTTCTTCCTTTCTTTTGCCTTGTTAAACAGAATTTCAAGCATCATGATAACTTCTTCTTTGTATCTTTTCTTGTGATCTATTTGGGTTACATTTCCAGGTATGAAATCTATTGGATCAGTGAGTCTGCACATTTTAATGACAAATTGAAATATATTATCAATTTGTTCTTAATGTTCTTCCAGTTTTCATTTATGATAGCTAGTTTATTTTTGAAATGACACCTTGCCCTGCTTCCAACTTTTGACCAGATGCTTGTAACTTGATCCAACTGGAAATTTACATATAACTGAGCAGCAACCTTAGCAGTCTGAGACATTTAGGGATCTCCTCGAGGACAAAAGTGACCACCACAGTTTCCAGAAAAAGGATGGTATGATCTCTTTAAGCAGAAGATATTTAAAGTGGTTTCATTACAAACTTGCATTTATACCTCAAAGTATGGTACATAGAACGGTTTCATTAGATCGTTGACTTTTCACATCAGAGTAAAAGCAAAATGGGGACAGGAGGATGGGGAATGAACATGTGGTTGCTGCTCTCATGCCCCCATTACATTGTCAAGTTCTAGTGACATTTCTCTCATTTAATCGTCAGTTTAAAAAAAATCTGTAAGACTATAACCCCTGATTCCTTTTCCATCTCCTTCTCTTAAATTATTTTGCTTTCCCATTTCAATGTCCTGGAGGTAGAGAGTTCAGTTCAGTTCAGTCACTCAGTCGTGTCCGACTCTTTGCAGCCCCATGAATTGCAGCACGCCAGGCCTCCCTGTTCATCACAAACTCCCGGAGTTTACCCAAACTCATGTCCATTGAGTCGGTGATGCCATCCAACCATCTCATCCTCTGTCGTCCCTTTCTCCTCCTGCCCTCAATCTTTCCCAGCATCAGGGTCTTTTCAGATGAGTCAGCTCTTCACATCAAGTGGCCAAAGTATTGGAGTGTCAGCTTCAACATCAGTCCTTCCAATGAACACCCAGGACTGATCTCCTCTAGGATGGACTGGTTGGATCTCCTTGTGGTCCAAGGGACTCTCAAGTCTTCAACACCACAGTTGAAAAACATCAATTCTTCTGCACTCAGCTTTCTTTATAGTCCAACTCTCACATCCATACATGATCACTGGAAAAACCATAGCCTTGACTAGATGGACCTTTGTTGATAAAGTAATGTCTCTGCTTTTTAATATGCTGTCTAGGTTCGTCATAGCTTTCCTTCCAAGGAGTAAGCGTCTTTTAATTTCATGGCTGCAATCACCATCTGCAGTGATTTTGGAGCCCCCCAAAATAAAGTCAGCCACTGTTTCCGCTGTTGGTAGAGAGTTAAGTTCCTTTTATCATGGATTTTTTACAAAGTCAATTCTTCCACGAGAAGGGGGCAGATGGTTTTCCAGAAAAGGCATATATTTAGAAAACCTACCAGGGATGCTTTAGAGATGATCATTACATTTTTGACACAAAGTCATGGTAGTTGTAATTATTTTTCACAAAGATCCTGGCTAAAGCCTAAAAGCAGCAAGTAAGTGGACCAAAGTAGGGCATGTCAACTGGAGAAAGTCGTCTGGTCTTTGGTGAGGAATGTAAATAATTAGGATTGCATTTCAGAAGGACGCTCTTGCCTTTTTCCCTCTAATGCTGTCTGACATCTGGGTGTTGAATGCCATGATATTTTTGGTATTCACATGCATCCTCAACAAGCACAATGCTCTCTTGGCTGTCCTGTTTTAATGCTGTAATTGTGAGTTTGACCTACAAAAGTTATATTTGCTTGGTAGACAAATGGAAAATCTCCTTAAATAAATACACTGACTAATACTGTCTGGCTACATCACTAATAACAGATGACAGCCTTTGGGACGTGACCATGTTAAAATGCAGGATCTGTTTCACCTGCTTATCCATCCACAGACGTGTTTATCATCAACAACTATTTATTGATTAATTACCATGTGTAGGACACAGTGTTGAGAACTGTGAATGCAAGGATATAGAAGATGCCAAGTTCTGTCGTTGAGGGGCTTTAGCCTCTACTCAGACAGGACATACGCCATACTCATTATGTAACCAAGATAAATCTTGTTGTCCTGTGGTTCAATCTTATTCATAGTCACATTCAGATAAACACAGTCTAGCAGCCAAAACATGAATTAAGAGCACTTAAAATCTTCATTCATCTTTTTGAAGGCATGTGAATAGGAGTGGGGAAAATACATTTCTATTGTGCTGTAAAAATCTTATCAATCTTATCTCCCTCTCACTGCTCTCTTAATAGTCTCCAGTGTGTTTGGCACTTGGTTTGTGAAATCTCTCTCCCACTTTCAGTGTTTGCTTCCCCAAATCTCAGCCCACCATCCAGTCTTCGAGGCTTTTCCTTCCTTTCTTTTCCGGTTATTGTAGCTGTTTATTTTGTGTATCAGTGTAGCCTCTCTGTTGATCGTTTGCTTCTACTTCTCTCTGTCTGTCCCATTATCTAGGTTCTCACTGCAAAGAACTTGCCTGAGAACTGACCCAGGAAGTAGGAGTCCTTCCCCATGAGAAGTGGAAGTAAGAGAAAGATTGTAAATCTAATAAGCGCTTCTTTCCCCTGTTAGATATTAATGATTTGAAACGATGTTGCACACAAAATGGTAAATGAGAATTCAAAGAAGTGTATTCAATATATTAAATATCAGATGGATTGTATAGTCCCTGTAAGGGCTACATGAATGTGGAATGGAAGAGTTATCACCAAGGGAAAAGTTCAGCTTTAGACCTGAGGTATTATCTCAAGCTTGGTCTGGAACTCCAGTGTCGGTTTGAGAGGGAAAGACGTTCAGTTAGGAGGAGTGGTGTGAGCAGTGATGTGGGAGGGCGGATGCATATGCCTCAGAATAATGGATCAATTTGTCTGGAGCAGCGGATTTCAGTAAATAAACAATGGGGTGGCGGTCCAGGGGTTAAGATTTCACCTTCCAGTGCAAAGGGTACAGACTCAATCCCTGCTTGGGAAGCTAAGGTCCCACATGCCTTGGGATCGACACTGAAACATAAAAACTGACATAAAACAGAAGCAATATTTTGACAAATTCAATAAAGACTTTAAAAATGGCCCACAGCAAAAAAATCTTGAAAAAATCATCTATGGAAACATAGGAAAAGGATAGGGTGTAGAAGCTAGACCGTGAAGTGGGTTGCACTGTGCTAAGAGGTTTGTATTTATCTTGTAGGCAGTGATGACCCAAGTTTTTCAGCAGAAGTGCAGGTCTTGACAATGGTGGTGAGATTACACGGTGAGATCTGTGGTGTAGCTGTTGGTGGTGAAAATGAACGCTCGAAATCAGCTGTCCTGGAGATTTAATCAGATGGATATCCTGCAAGGAGATGATGACCCTCAGAAACATTTGGTTTGGGCTTGTTTTAGATTTTGTGTATGTTATCTTACTGTATAGAATACATTTCTTTTGAGTGCTTAATGATATCTTTTATTTATTTTTGGCTGTGCTGGGTCTTCCTTGCAATGCCAGCTTTTCTCTAGCTGCAGCAAGCGGGCTTCTCACTGCAGTGGCTTCTCACTGCAACAGGTTCTCTTGTTGCAAGTACAGGCTCTACAAGACTCAGTACTTGTGATGTACTGGCTTAGTTGCTCTGGGCTTAGTTGATCTGGCTTAGTTGATCTTCCCAGATCAAGGATTGAACCCATGTCCCCTGCACTGACAAGCAGTTTCTTAACCCTTGAGCCATCAGGGAAGTCCAGAATACATTGTGGAGATATGTAGATGCAAACACCCTTATGTCTGTCCATCCATCATACACAGATACACAAATAGGTGCACATACATATGTGTGAGACACATACGTGTCTTGTACACAAAGACACATGCGTGTCTTATACCACAAAGTTGCATGTGCATACTCATGCTCATATGTCTATATGTTGTATAAATAGTGTGCATGCTCAGTTGTATCCCATTGAAACCTAGTGGAATGTAGGCTGCCCAGCTCCTCTGTCCATGGAATTTTCCAGGCAAGAATACTGGAGTGGGTTGCCATACACAGATGCATATCTGTACATAGATCTGCAAATAAAGAGACACAGATATGTATATGCGCATATAGGGTTTAAAGGACTTGATAAGTGGTGAAAGTGAAAGTGAAAGTGAAGTTGCTCAGTTGTGTCTGACTGTTTGCGACCCGTGGACTGTAGCCCACCAAGCTCCTCCGTCCATGGGATTCTCCAGGCAAGAATACTGGAGTGGGTTGCCATTTCCCTTTTATAAAAGGTACAGCTTGGAGCATGTGAGAGGGTGCATGTAGGGAGACACAAACATGAGCCATTAGTTTGGAAAGAAACAGAATTTTTAGAGTTGGAAATACTGCTAGTATTTATATGGAGAATATAGTACATCATGTTCATGAATTGAAAACCAACAGCAAATTGATGAATTAATTTTGTTTTAAGGTGATAGTCTTTATTTTAAGAAGCATACCCTTTAAAATGTGAAAGTGTAATTGGCTTCTACAAATGGGCCTGATTCCAAAGCTTGAATTTCACTCTGGGGAGCCTGGTCTCCTCAGTGGCAGGCAGCTCCTTAGTCATTTGGGCCTACAATTAGCATCAGAAATGGCAGCTCTGAGAAGACGGAGGCCCACGTGACTGGTTCGATTATTCTTTCTTTGTTTCGAATGGGAACAGACGCACAAAGGTCCCTTTTGTTTTCTGTTGGACCTCTGCCATACACACTGTGATTCCTGTTAGATTTTCCAATAGTGAATGCAGGCTGTCCAAACACAGTCAGACTGGTATTTCGAATGGTAAAGGTTGTAAGAGAGAAGGAGAGAATTTTTAATTTGCTACCTTAACTGCTGAGACAGAATTGATGATCAGATAGTATTCCTAGGACTTTCGTAAAGACTGAAGCATAAATAAAATCTGCTCTGGGACAGATAAAGGAAACCCTTATTAGCCCACTGAGCTGATGGTCACGTTGAACTAAGGAATTTAATTTCGGGAGAGCGTTGATTGGCAACAAGGGCAGCCTATAATTTATTCTTTCTTGGTCAGCCCCCAAAGCGGGATTGAAAGTATTATTTGTAGTCTGGAGCAGGGCATGGCTTATCATGAGGCTTGCTGCCTACATTGGTCTGGGGCTCTGTGTTCACGTAACTCCTGGGTGGGGTTAAAGCCACTTAGCTCCATGGTCAGCACTGTTATTGATGACTGCATCCACAGAGGCTGTGAGCTAAAGCAGGAGATCAGGGAAGCTGGCCCGGGTCACTGTGATCACTACCTGCTTTGTTTTTTTTTGTTTCTCTTTGGTCCTTTGTCTCTCCTGTATCCAGTATTTGCAGGCACCACACTCAGCTTGCTTGTTGTTCTTTCTACCTCATTCTTTTGCCCCCAAATGTTTATTGAGCACTGGCTGATTTAACTACCTGCTTGGCACTGGCAATAGAGCAATGAACAAAACAAAAATATCAGCTTTTGTCAATTTTATGTGTTAATGGGATGACAGGTAATAAAGAAGTAATTCTACAAATAAATAGGGAATGACAGCTCTGATAAGCTCACCGTGCATTGACTGTAGCTGACCTAACATTACGGCAGTGGTGATCGCTGCCTGGAAAAAAGATGATTAATTTGAGATATTAACAAGGCTTCCCTGGTGGCTCAGTGGTTAAGAATCTGCCTGCCAGTGCAGGGGATGCAGGAGGCTTAGGTTTGATCCCTGGGTTGGGAAGATCCCCTGGAGAAGAAAATGGCAACCTACTCCAGTATTCTTGCCTGAAGAATCCCATGGAGCAGAGAAGCCTGGTGGGCTACAGTCCATGGGGTCACAAACAGGAGGACACGACTTAGTGACTAAATAACAACAGCAATTGACAAGACAGTGGAACACCCTTCCAGGCAGAAAGCTGGAACCACGTGTACAAAGGCCCTGTGGCTGAAAAGAATGCATAGCCTCAGAGGAACTGCAGCAAAGCCATAAAACTGGAGCTCAGGGAGCAAGGGCAAGATAGGGGGAGAAGTGGTGGAGAGGGAAGCTGATCAAAGAGCCTCCCATGCTGGGCTGTAGAGGCCATGTGAAGATCCTAGTGGCAGTGAGGAGTCGAATGGAAGGAGCTGATAAATACATTCTTCCCATGTAAAGTCCCTATTGTAATACATGCACATTAATTTGGCAGGAACAAAGTCACTCTTAAGACAGCAGCTTCCATACCTGGCAGGTGGTAAACCCACAGGCATCTGTGGCCACATCCCCAGAGATTCGGCTTCCCTGGGTCAGGGTGGAGGCAACAGAACAGTTTATTAAATAAACTCTGTAGGTAATTCTGATTCCAGGGGTTTGTGAGCCAGATAGGAGAGGGCCCTAGTTGTGGAGACTTTCCTGGAGCTCCTGAAAGTAGAGCAAGTACAGAAGGCTGCTTCTGAGTATCTTGAGGACAGAGGGCGTGACTCTTCTTGTGATGAGAATGCTAATAGGAGCCAGAAATAGTCCAGCCAAACAGGCTAAATTGGAGTCAGCCTCTGCATACCTCCCCCCCGCCACTACTATTTTTCCCTTCAAATCATGGCGCATCACTGGGGCCTCATTGAAACACACTGGCTCATTCTATTTTTAGGGCAATAAATACCTGCACAGAAACATGAAGTTGTTATGCATAATTCAAGAAGCCAATGCATCTCAAATTAGAAATCTCACCAAACAGTTGTAAATTCAGGTTACCGTGTCTTCCATATGACCTTGAAGTTATAGGATTGTCTTGTCAGTGGCCACTTACATGTAGGATTTTGATTCAAAATGGACCAAAGAGGAGTCTTAGAGCAAAGACAATCAAAAGATCATGCTCACAACAGCCAAGAAGGTAAACATGTCAATCAGCAGCTTTTCATTTTAGTTCCTTTGAAGGCCTGATCCCCTGACTCCCTAATATTATAAAGTCATCTGTTGCCCAATTAGCTGTGCATTTATAATCTCCCATTGTTCTCACATCAACACAGAGAAGTGATTAACTATTTTGGCATTCATGGTAATGTCATTAATCAGGAGGCATTTATTGGGTATTAATAACTGGACATGGTGGACAATTGTATGTGAATTCTACAGTAATTTAGCAATTGATTTAGTAGTATTTGATGAGTTGAAGGTGTACTAATGGAAGATTAAGTGATACAATTCTGATTATGAAAAGGTGATCAGATAGACATTTAAAAAGAGATTAAATAAATGAAGAATTTCAGTTGTACATTCTGTGAGTCAACAAAATTTCAAAGGAAAGCACAAATTAATTTTCATGCTCTATCTACCAATGGGTATTCAGGAATTGGCATTAAAATGCGTGCAGAGACTTCCCTGGTTGTCCAGTGGTTAAAAATCTGCCTTCCAATGCAGGGGACACTGGTTCAGGCCCTGGTCAGGGAAGTAAGATCCCACATGCCATGGGGTAACTAAGCCTGTGTGCCACAACTAGAGAGAAGTATAATGCTCGCCTCAACAGAAGATGCCATGTGCTATAACTAAGACTCAAAGCAGCTAAATAACTAATAAGTATTTAAAAGAAAAAAGAAAAAAAGTGTCCATTTCATATGCAATGAGAATTTTCTTTTTTTTGCTACATGGATATTGCTGCTGTTGCTGCTGCTAAGTCGCTTCAGTTGTGTCCGACTCTGTGCAACCCCATAGACGGCAGCCCACCAGGCTCCGCCGTCCCTGGGATTCTCCAGGCAAGAACACTGGAGTGGGTTGCCCTTTCCTCCTCCAGTGCATGAAAGTGAAAAGTGAAAGGGAAGTCGCTCAGTCGTGTCCGACTCTTCGTGACCCCATGGACTGCAGCCTACCAGGCTCCTCCGTCCATGGGATTTTCCAGGCAAGAGTACAGGAGTGGGTTGCCATTGCCTTCTCCGACATGGAAATTACTTAATGTCAAAAATAGGCACATGGAGAGATTTGATAAGCTCAGTTGTAAATTTTGCTTCAAAAGAGGATTTTATAATTTGAAAAGGACTTTTTAATTTTATTTCTATTAGTCACTGGTTATACTTTTTAAAAAAGTGTCTTTTAATCCTATGAGTTGTAGCCATAGCCCCATTTATTTACCCACATATATATATATGCTTATAGTCACAATAGATACATATATATATATATACACACACTTAGAGCTTAGCTTTTTAAAGAAGAACTTGCTCATGAATTATTAAAAATGGCAGATAACATCAATCATATTATTATGAATGTACTGTTATTTAAATATTAAACCTTTAATGTTAAGGTCTAACATATTTACTGTTAAGCATTAAACATTAAACCTTAAAGTTCTAACTATAATTTTTAAAAGTAGCAATAATTAAATCAAATATTTATTTCAAAGTTTTGATATGAGAGGTGCTGAGTTAGGGGACTCTCTAAATGATGGTCTTGCTTGCATCTTGGATTTTCTATTTTCTCAAGGGACCTACTTTCCCAGAGCCTTTTCCTCAAACCTACATAAGTCTAAGTTTCATTCAGGACCCAACTTTAAATAGATGTTGTTTGTCAGATAGTGCTGTTGATGATAGTGATGATGGAGATGATGGTGATGTTGGTGTTGATGATGGAGGTGATGATAATGATGGTGGTGATGATAATGGTGGTGGTGGTGGTGATAGTGTTGATGGTGGTAACAATGGTAGTGATGGCGATGGTGATTGTGGTGGTGGTGATGGAGGAGATGGTAATGATGATGGTGGTGGTGGTGATGATGGTGGTGGTGGTGGTGGTGATAGTGATGATGGTGGTAACAGTGGTTGTGATGGCGATGGTGATTGTGGTGGTAGTGATGGAGGTGATGATAGTGATGATGGTGGTGGTGGTGATGGTGATTATGGTGGTGGTGATGGAGGTAATGATAGTGGTGATGGTAATGATGATGGTGGTGGTGATGGAGGAGATGGTAATGATGATGGTGGTAGTGGTGATGATGGTGGTGGTGGTGATAGTGATGATGGTGGTAACAGTGGTTGTGATGGTGATAGTGATTGTGGTGGTAGTGATGGAGGTGATG